>NW_017537606.1:21049-38609 GCF_001853355.1 Bactrocera latifrons | reverse complement strand
GAAAATATGGGCATGACGAATAAATGTTCATAAATTATAATGCAATCAAAATTCTTCGAGGGGAGGTGTTGGAGAGAACGAAGCAATTTAATTGTAACCCTGCGAAGAATCCATAGCACTGTAACTTAAGTTAAGCTGTCATGTAATATCTGTAACTAACTTCACTCACTTCCATTTTTTTAATTGAATAAAAAACAAACGCATGTAAAACAATAATTTCTTTCTCAATTATTAATGTAAAAATTATCGGTGGATCCAACCTCGATGTTCGGTTTCGATAAACATCGAACATCGATGTTGAGCTTTCGATTATGTTGTCAACATCTATGTTTTTTGAATATCGACCATCCCTACAACAAACGCTATTATGGGATGAAGATATATATTTGCGACTTGCGTCAGAAAGTCTGCTCCGATGATTATGCCGAGAAATTGTCTTTTCCTAGTATATGTATATCTTGGACAAAAGAGAACATTTCGAATTTCAGTTACACCTTTCCAAATGGCAACGAGTGAAATAAGACGAGTGTATCGACACGGGGTTTTGTTTTTTTTTATTTATTTATAAAAGCTTATACAATGTTAATAACATATACACAACTTAAAACATGCAGCGCTAGCTTCAGATGCTATCAGCTGTCCATTGAATAAATGTGTTGGCTTAAATTCTCCTCAGTAGATCACATTCTTTAAGAAACGATAGATAGTTTTTATATTTTCTTCCGTAGCGTTGGAAAGGAGGGAAATCGGATCTGTGTTGAAGTGGCAATCTCTCTTATCTTTCAGTGTTGGACAAAATTCTAATATATGAGCACAGTTGTTGTTGAGTTACAAAGCGGACAGAAGTTGGTACTGTTTCTTCCGAGGAGGTGAGCAAGCGTCAGTATAGTATGTCCAATCCGTAGGGGAATGTATGGTGTTATAAAATTAGTTGCAACTGTTGATGGGTATAGTGGTTTGATTCTGGTTGTGTTAACTATTGAATAATGGTGGTTATATGAGACCCAATCAAGTGCCAATTTAGGTGTATGAGTCGGAATATATCAGATTTCATAAAGAAACTGAATGTAATTGTGGGCGTGTTGTAATTATTTCCGGATAACCCAGTGTGGCTTGGAACCCACATTATCTTAATTTTATTTTCATATAATAAGATATTATCTAATTGAAATGATGATGTTAGTGTGGTTGTTGCAATTTTGAATGGCTTCGAAACATGATAAGCTGTCGGTGCATATTACATATTTTTCCGGGCTTTTTGTGGCATGTAGAACAGCATGGAAAATCGCAGTGGCTTCAGCAATGAATATCGAACTAAAGGGGAAAAACAGTCCATATGAAATTGGCTTTCCTTTCTCGCTAACGACCGCAAAAGAGGTTTGGATTTTTTTTTTAACCGTCTGTGAATACAAATCTCCAACTGCTTTGTTTCAGAGTATTCATAATTTCACAAAATTCTGATATATAAATCGCATTAAACGTGTTTTTTGGAATCAACCATTGTTAATGACGACGTTTAGGAAGTTTAGCGGGTTTTAATGGCCATCTGTTTGTTTTGGCGAAATTGTGCATTTATATATAGCTGACTCAATTTTTGGAGGTCGGATATGTGATGATGATGAACAAGGTTAAAACCAAGGATGATCTTCGGGTATAATTTGTATGTGGTGTCTTCCATATTGTCTATCAGAGAGGGAAGACCGGACTCTGCTAATATATTTTTGATTGGTGACGTGGGGAATGCTCGAAGCGATCTTCTAACAGCGGAGTGATACGGTGGAGCCAAAAATTTTAGGTGACTTTTTGAATGATGCTCATATATTCAAGAGCGTAATTGATGACGGAGAGTATGAGTGCCTTGACAACATTAATTAGCAGAAATGGGCCAATGAGCGACCGCTTGCATGCTAGTTACTTAACAATATTTGAGTTTTTAGTAATTCTATTTCTAATATATTGACAATGTTGTTTGAATGCATATTTACTATCTAGAATTAATCCAAGAAACTTAAGTGTAGGAGAACAGGAAATATTTACATTGTTGAATGAAATCGGTGGAAAATAACAATTATGTTTTTTACAAATGTGAAGTAAACTGGATTTTAAGTACGATATTGATGCGCCTGCGGAAAGGGACCATAGGGATAGTTGAGGAGGATTTCTTCAAAGGTAGAGGATATAGAACTAAGATCAGAAGATTTTGAGAATAGAAGGAGATCATCAGCATATAATTGATTTCATCAATATTTCATAACAAAACTAAATATACGGGGGCCAACCCTCCATTTTAATAATTATCTTAAAACTACATGTATGCCAACGCGATCAAACGCTTTTTCTAAATCAAGCGAAAGAAGTGAAACGTGATTTTTATTAGATAAAGCGTCACATATGAAGTGGTCAAGTTGTAAAAGAGCGTCGATAGTGCTTTGTGCTTTTTGGAATACAACCTGATTTGAATGAATGAGTTTATTGAAATGCAGAAACCAAGAGAGTCTAGTAGCAACAATTTGTTCTAAAAGTTTTCCTAGACAGGGTAGAAGGGAAATAGGACGATAGCTGGTAACTTCGCACGGAGGTTTGCCATTTTTTAGAATAGGAATGATTGCACTGGTTTTCCAGATTTGCGGTATGGTGGCAGTTCGATAAATATTGTTGTAATGGTTGATAAGTCGCTTGAGGAGATGAGAAGGAAGATGTTTGATGATGGGATAGGAAACTTTATCTACCCAGGCGTTTTACCTTTAACCGCTGAAAGAGCTATTTTGAGTTCTATTAAAGATATATCTGAGTCGAGATATTCGGCTGAAGGGGATAAAGCAGATGAAACGTAATTATAGGCAAGTAAAGAGTGCTTGTTAGACGAGTATTCAGAGGAGAAATTATAATCAGATAGGAGTTGAGTGAGAGAATAGGAGAGAAAGAAATATTGCCAGATAGTCTTCTTATATTTGACCAAATCATTTTAGGGTCAGAAGAGGAATTAATGCTGCTGGTAAATGTCTGGAAAGATTTAACTTTTGCTTGCTTAGCTTTTCTTCTGAAAATGGCATTAGCTTTTTTATAAGCAACAAGGTTTGATGACGAACGGTTTTTTTTTGAAATGATTGCTTATGCAGTCTAAGAGAAGATAGCTCACTATCCCACCAAGGGGTTATGATTACGAGGTTTAGGAGAGGTTTGTGATATAGATTGATTGGCAGCAGATCTTATAATCTTCTAGGAGGGAGGGTGTCTGAGTATCGTAAACAAAAGTCTTGAAATTTGGGCCAATCAGCTGAATCAGTGTTAAAAAATATATGCTAGGTTTGAAGAATTTGGTATTATGGGAGGGGATTTTGACTATGATAGGGAAATGATCGCTACCATGCAAATTATCTATACAATGCCAAACAACTTTGGGAGAGAGTGAGGTGGAACAAATTGTAAGATCTATATGGGTGAAGGTGGAATGAGTGGAGAAATGGGTAGGGGAACCGTCATTAAGGACAACACTCTTTTAATTAAGGGGTAGGGGAACCGTCATTAAGGACAAAACTTTTTTAATTAAAATTTCAAGTTCAAAGTAGTTATTAATGTAACCATTAATATTCCATTGAAGAAAAGTTAACATAAAAGAAAAAAAACAATAAAGAAAATTAAAGTATGTACATATGTATAAAAAATGTAAGTTTTAATTGGAATTTAATATCTAGTATTATGTATCTATGGATACTTGGGTATGTAATTGTGGATGGCAGGAGGGTATAGGTGAAGTTGTGGAACGGGTTATAGTGGTCGGGGAAGTAGTTGTAGAAAGGGGTGAGAAGGATGGAGAGGGAGAATTGTATAGGGAAGAGACGGAGGGAGAAGGGGTTTTGGGGCAATCATTATGGATTGAGTGTATGTTGGTAGGGGATGAAGAATTATTGTTTGAAGTTGTAGCTTTAATGTTGTCATTAGAATTATTAGTGTATGAAGTTTTTTCGATGTTGATGTATTTTTTTGAGTGAGTATTGTTGTTGGAAGCTGTTACATTAGCATAAGAGAATGGCATTTGAGATTTGTATAAATTGATGGCTTCACGCATCGAGCACTTGTGGATAGGTTTAATTTTAAGTATCTCTTTAGACTGGACAAATTTTGGACAGGCGTTAAAAGAAGAAGGGTGTTCACCATCGCAGTTAGCACATTTGACTCTAGAGCATTCAGGGGGGAGGGGTATGATTTGGGGGTAGGTTGCAGATAGCATAAGATGGGGTCTTGTTACATCGCTTAGCAGTATGACCCAGCAACTGACAATTCTTGCAGCGCATGGGATTAGGATAGTAGGGACGGATACCGATGGTACACCAGGCAACTTCAATACGATTAGGTAAAGTATATTTATCAAAAGATAATAATAAAGCACCAGTAGGTACACGATTAAATTTATAAACATCGGATACTCCTTGATCTTTTAGACCATCAATTATTTCGTCATCAGCAAGCTGACAGATAAATGGAGCGCAAATTGTACCCTTTACTGAGTTAAGAGAGTTGTGAAGAGATATATCCACAGCACCAGCTCCGAGAAGATGTTCGATTCGTAAAAATTTGTCAGCGATTTTTTGGTTCTTGACCAAAAGAAGTGGGCTGCCGTCACGAAGCGATGTGATTTTGTTAATGTCTTTGCTTATGGCCTGAATACCTTTATGTACTGCAAAACAAGAAGTGGATGCAATAGGTTTTCTGGCGTCCTGTGATTTGATTACGAGGTACTTGGGATCATCCTTCTTAGAAATAGGTAAATTCGGGAAGAATTCCAGCGTTGAATTTTCTGGCTTTTTCCTCTTGTTTTTAGGACCCGGGGATAATAGTGCAAACATATTATCCCCCAGCCTGTTGGCCCCAGGGGGCATTGCGAAAGAATTATGTTCTTACCCGATTAAATTATGGATTTAACTTTATAATGAAAAGTATAAAAATCACGTGGAAAGTGTAACGAATTGAAGCTCAAAATGTCAAAGTTAGGTTAAATTGAAGAAGTTATGCAGCGAGTATGTATATGTGCGCTCGATATGAAAAAATCAACCGTACACAACCACCAACCATTTGCTTTATATGGCTGCAAAAAATATGAGACTTCGTGTTGCTTCATCTATGACTGTTGCCTTCAAGTCTATGGGGAATGACACAAGAGTGACGAGACAACGAGTAGAATCGGAAGAGTATATCCACAATTGCCTAGACACAAATCTGGCATTTCTTAGATCAATACAGAATTCTGCATATTATTGGTCACAGTGTAAGAAAGATCTATTCGCCTTCATTCGGCAACTCGGAAGACCTACGTTGTTTCTCACGATGAGTGCAAATGGAATTGGGTGGATTCCGCTGTTACAACTGCTACAGAAAATGAAAGATAGAAGAGTCATTTCTGAAGATGAAGCTGCTCAATTTAATTGGTTGCATAAAAGTACATTAATCAACGAGGACGCTGTAACATGTGCCATCTATTTCGACAAATTAGTGAACACGTTAATGACTGTCCTACAAAGCAAAAAAGTATCCCCATTTGCACAATATAGGGTGAAAGACTATTTCAAGCGAATCGAATTTCAACATCATGGTAGTCCTCACGCCCTCTGAGTGGAGAACGCATCGAAGCGCCCATTGGAGGAAGACAGAGAAAGTGCGATATCATTGATCGACATTTTAATCGCAGTATCCACATCTAAAGCATCAGGAAACATGAAATTACAAGCACATAAACACACATTTACGTGTTAGAAAAAAGTAAAAGGTGGCCAGTCACAAAAGTGGCGTTTGAAGTACCTTTCCTGCCTTTTCGATCCACACAAATACTCGTCCCTATGGAGAAAGAAGACCCAAACTTCATCAGTTACGCCAGTCATTACAAGACAATAAGGTCTTAGTACGAAATAGCCGATTACAATGACATTGATGATTTCTATCAAAGCAATATAATTTCGGATGAACAGTACTATAAAATACTTTCTGCGAGAATTAACCGGCCACGGATTTGCTTGAAAAGAATACCAGCGGAGAAATTGCATAATCCATTCAACCCATTCTCATTTAATGTTTTAAAATCGAATATGGATTGGCAGTTCATATTAGACGAATATTCCTGCGCGACGTACATATGTCGTGGACTATGTTAATAAATCTAACCGAGGAATCAGTAATTTACAGAGATAAATTAATGAAATTACAGAAAAATATCTGGATTTTGGAGTGGTTGAAATCACTAGAAAAATAGTTGTCGACTTATTAAACTCAGTAGAGATTTCGAGCCAAGAAGCAGCTTGGTGGCTCCTTGGTAAACCAATTTCGGAAGCATCTGGATCGGTAATATTCATCCCAACGTCAAGGCCGACAGACCGACAGAGATTGAAAAAAGCACGCACGAGTCCACAGACATTCGGAAGGATAATGTGTTCAAGAAATACGAGCAACGACCGGAGGAATTGAACGATCTAACTCTGGCCAAGTTTTGTACAAATGCACCGCCAATAATGAATACAAAAAATTTACGAATATATATTATAAGATATACAGATTATAATATGACAACCCAATTCGAAGAGAGATATGGTTACACACCCTTCCACTACGAAGATACAGAACTATTATTCTAGAGCGTCGCAAGGAATTCGAGTCCAACATCAACACTGAAGAAACTATGAAATTATGCGAACAGTTGTATCGTGAGAAAGAAAATTTTGTGCAAGAAGACAATCAAGATGTTATGGGAGCGTTTCCTCATCCACTTCCATTCGAGGAAATGTACGCAGACCCTAATTCAAAGTTCAACGATGATCTCCGCTTAGCAACCGTGAACAGACTCAAAGCAATTGTGAAGCGAAGAGAAAATTTAATGAGGAATGCACAATTTTGTGAATTTATGTGAACAACAATCCATCTTACTACAGGCTATCCATCATTCAACATCGAAACAACTTCAACCATTGGTAGTATTTCTGACAGGTCCCTATGGACCTGGAAAAATATTTGTAATGCGGCTCATCATGGAAATTTACAATAAATATGTAACCAACAACGCACACTGCAATGCATATCTCACATATACGTAGGTAGGTAGGTAGGAGTGCAGCCCTAACGGACTCAATTAGCACTTGATGTGCCATTACGTTTCACTTTCTCTCTCAAACCATTTTGTGGTTTCGATGAAATTACTTATGTCCGATATGCTTTTAGTGGAAATCCATTCAAGGTTTGGCGCTTGACGGATTCCAAGTGTTTTGTGTCGGATATGTGCTAGAGCTGGGCATTCGCAGATTGTTTCCTTTTTCCCTGCTACTCCGCAGCCACGGCAGATGTCGTTGTAGGGCAAACCCTTTTTGGAAGCGTGTTCCCCAAATGGCCAGTGTCCTGTTGTGGTAGCTGTTACTCTGTAAATACTTTTTCTTGACCTATTTAGTAAGTCATTGGTTCTTTTCCTGTCATATGTTGGTCATAATTGTTTAGTTATGACGCATTTTGTACCGTTTTTCCACCTATTATTTGCAACTTGTTGAAATTGCCTGTTGATCTCTCCTTTGATCGATCCTAGTGGGCTTGGTATTAGCTCCGCCTCGGATTCGTTGAGGAAAGCTCCTGCCTTTGCCAACTCGTCTGCTTTTTCGTCTCCGAAAATTTTCCTGTGGCCTTGAACCTAGATCAAGTTTAGTTGACGCTTGTCTTTTAGTGAGCTTAGTGCTCTCTCGCAGTTGCGAACTATGCTGGAATTTGTCATGGGTGAAGACAAGGCCAGGAGCGTCGCCTGACTATTCCTAAATATATTTGCTTTATTTGTATTCCCGTGGTTTTCTAATAGAGCTTCGCAGGCTTTTTCTATGCCAAGTACTTCTGATCGCTGATTCCAAGTCGCTGACTGTTGAAGGAAACATGCCTGATACCAACAACACTATATCGTCTACATACGCTACTGCGTTCACTCCTCTACCGTTTCGTTCAGCGCTACAACCCGTAAAAGCGGAGAGGAACCCCCCTCAGTCGTCCCTCTACTCACCTAACTGGTTTGTGTTGCAGCGCCGTTGGAAGTTATAATATTTCAATTCTCAAGCATCGATAGTATCCATCTGCACACAATGTCATCTATATAGAGTTGTGTAAAAAAATGAACTTGACATATTTATGCTAATTAGCCGTTTTGAAGTTATTGGAGTTGTCATATTGCCCTAACGACAGTGCATTTGGAACAATCTTATATTAATGCGTAGAATCGATTTTTTAGTACATATACATTAAGAAATCGATATCAAGTTGCGTAAAAATATGAACTTTACATATTTATGCTAATTAGCGGTTATGAAGTTTTTGAAATTGTCATAAAGTCGTCATATAGCCATACGACAATGTATTTGGTACATCTTCACAATCTTATATTAAGTACATATAAATTAAGCAATCGATATAGAGTTGTGTAAAGAAATGAACTTGATATATTCATGGTAATTAGCCGTTTCGAAGTTATTGGAGTTGTCATAGAGTTGTAATATAGCCATAACGACAGTGCATTTGGAAATATTTCACAATCTCATATTAAGGTGTAGAATCGAGTTTTTAGTACAAATACATTAAGCAATCGATATCAAGTTGCGTTTTTACGCATTTGTTATGAAATTTACATATTTATGGTAATTAGCCATTTTGAAGTTATTGAAGCTATCATAGAGTCGTCATATAGCCATAACGACAATGTATTTGGAACAATTTCACAATCTTACATTAAGGTGTAGAATCGATTTTTGAAAAAATTAACTTGTCATATTTAAGCTAATTAGCCTTAAGTTATTGGAGTTGTCATAGAATTGTCATATTGCTCTAACGACAGTGCATTTGGAACATATTCAAACTCTTATATTAATGTGTAGAATCGATTTGGTAGTAGATATCCATTAAGCAATCGATATCAAGTTGCGTTTTTACGCATATTTTTATGAACTTTACATATTTATGCATATTAGCCGCTTTGAAGTTTGTGGAGTTGTCGTATAGCCGTAACGACAGTGTATTTTAAACAATTTCACAATGTAATATTAAGGTATAGAATGGATGTTTTAGTACATATACATTAGGCAATCGATACCAAGTTACGTAAAAATATGAACTTAACATATTTATGCGTATTAGCCGTTTTGAAGTTATTGGAGTTGGATATAGCCACAAAGAGAATGTATTCGGAAATATTCTGAAATCTTATATTAAGGTGTAGAATCGATTTTTGACTACATATACATTAAGCAATCGATTTCTAGTTGCGTAAAAATATCAACTTTTCCTTTACGAAAACCGTGCTGAGGACAAGAAATTAGTGGAGACATCCGGAAGGTTATGTCGTCTGTTATAATTGCTTCAAAAAGTTTAGGTATTGCAGACAACTTTGCTATTCCCCTATAGTTTTCAATCAATGACCTAAATCCACACCTATGTAAAGGAATTATAAATGACTTTTTTCCATATGGATGGAAATAAGCCCTGCCTTGTATTTGGCACATTTCTTAAGAAAGCATGAGGGAATCATATCTGGGCCATAATTGTATGATTGTTCTAACATATTTGACTGATATAAGATGTCTGCTTCGGAAATAGTAGGTGAAGTAATGACAGAAATCGGACATAACTTGTGTTGATGCGGAACATTTTTTAGAGATTTTGGAGAGTAATTGGACTTGAAGAATTCAGCGAACATATTGGAAATGGTGTGATTGTCACTAGACATACTAGACTTATATTTCATAGCAGACGGAAAATTAGAAATCCTGCTTTTGGAGTTGACTAAACCAAAGAACAATTTTGGATTACGTATAATATTATTTTTTCCTTAATTTATATAATTATTACAACTTATTTTGTTAAGTTCAGCAAATTTTCGACGCAATTTAAAATATTTTGAAGAGTCAGCAACTAAACCAGTTTTATTTTTTTAAGTTTAAAACAAGATTTTCTATTTCTTAATTTACATAATTCTTTCGAAAACCATAAATTAGAACTAATTTTTTGAGTAACAGCACACTTCGGAATATATTTTTCAAATAAGTTTAAAATAATTTCATTAAAGTGGGAATCACTAAATTCGATATTGCCACTGTAATCTGGCCAAGTTACTTTAGAAAGTTCGTGATTAATTTTCTTAAAATTAGCTTTCGCAAAGTTGAACCGAAAACTATGCTTATATTATGAGCAAAGTTAGTTATGATTTCGATGTCAATTTTCAAAACAGGATGATACGGGTCCTCTGGCCGAACCAAAGGATCACATCGGATAACGGAGAACATTGAAGCGTTATCAACATAAACTAGATCTAAGAACTTACCAAACTCGTTTGAAATTAAATTAATTTGGACGAGACCCAACTCAGACATTTAATCTAAGAACTCGTTAAAACTTAAGCGAGTACTAATAGGAATGGTGTGATCATCAATAGATTTCCATGATACGCACGGTAAATTGAAATCCCCCAAGACAATCATGGAATCAATATTATTAGCCATTGAGAAAACATTACACAGTACAACAGCTAATCTGGGGGGTGAGAAATTCCAGTCAGGGTGATGGTACTAGGTCAGTATAGTAAAACCCTCAAAGGGTTTGGCGTTCGTATATGTCAGTTTTTTTTATGACCTTTTGACTTGGAATTTCGCACTCCCCAGACAATAATCCCAAAAATGTTCCACAGTGTTATTTATTAATGAAGCATGCTGCATATAAATAGATATATCCAAGTGAGGCGGTATATAAGATAAAGTTAAGTAGATATGGCCACTATTAGCGCAAATACGAAAGCACTTAAATTCTATGAAGTCTGCATGCGGAACATTGACTTCTTCAAATGGAATTGAAGAATGCAAGACACCACCTTGCTTTTCTGTTCAGCCGGTCATATCTATAGATTTCGAATTCGCTGTTGAATATTTCATTGTCAAAAATGTGAGACTTTAGCCAAGCCTCTGTGAAGGCAATGATTTTAAAGTTACAATGAATGCTGTTTAAATACAAATCCGTAAGTTTTGTATTAAGACCTATAACATTTTGATAATAAATAGTCAGCGAATTATTGTTACTTAGTTTTTTGTATTCACGGAATTTCTTGGCATTTAAGTGATAATTGCAGGGGGCTTATCATGTTTGTGCTCGAATTCGCGCACAAGACTCCAGATGGCCAGAATGAGTTGTCAAGTATTAATTGAAAACTGTCAGCCGATACGTCGATCTTAAACGACGAAATATCTCGGTTGTACTTGAAATTATATTTACGGACGTCTTTTCAAAATTTCAAAACGATATCTTAAAAACTGAGGGTCTAGATCGTATATATACAGACGGACATGGCTAAATCGACATACTGATCATTTATATAAATACTTTAGAGGCTGTCCGATTCTTCTTTCTGGGTGTTACAAACTTCGTGACAAACTTAATATGCCTTGTTCAGGGTATAATTACTCACATTTCCATAAGTGCGTCCGTTACGGTTGATAATTTTCATTTGAATAACATTTCGAGCGATTGGATAAAGGTATACTCGTTCATGTATATCATCATACCGGATGTAACTAGTCGACCCCTGATTGAGGTATCTGCAAAACATGCCTTTTGAATATAACCGCCTCTTAGCCCACTGACTTCTTAGTTTATTACTTACGAACGGGAATACGGAGGATGACTCATCAAAGCAATGTTTTAAGTGCTCAAGAATGACGAGTGACCCGTCTTCGGCCGTAAGTTTTCCTGCATTCTTGAAAGACAACTAGCAAACAAATGGTTTTATAACACTAAAATTTACTGTTTTGCGTTGTTCTTGTTGTATATTTGCGACATGTACAGGTTTTCAAAAAAAAAAAAAGACAAAAATTTGCTTGGAAGTGTTTCGTGCGCGCTAAACTTTTATTGTATTGGCTCATCTTAACATACATTCGATTGTTATTTACTACGTTTCTGACCTGTCACGATGTGATACACGTATTGCGAAGCACCGCTATCGTATTTAACATTTTTCTGAAAAAAATTTTTCTAAGTGAAATGTTCATGCAATATTGAATGTAAGATAGTTCAACTAATGAACATAGTTGTCTCAATCTCACGATAGGTTACATACTATTTTGCAATATGAGTTTGCGCACATCAACATTAGTTTCCGTAACAATAACTTATCTTGGATGACTCTCCCGAAACTCTGGTCCTTGATGGAGCTTCATCGTCAAAAACTGAACTAGGCTCATCTATGCACTCTTGATAAAATCCACGCCGAAAGTTGTAAAAGATAATCACGTAAAAATGTTCACGACTTAATTCCGTTTTTGGTCGAGAAGAATATTTTATGTTACTGTAAAATATACAAGTACCGCTCGTATGTCAAAATATTCTCAGTATGTAAATTATATTGTGTACTTCGACTATTATGTTATTGTCCTTTCACGGTCAATAAGAATGCAATGTTTTAACGGAATTATGCTGTAATTTGACGATTATGTTTTTTTCCCTACAGAGTCAAATAAGAAGGTAATGTTGTAAAGGCGAGGCCGGAGCAAGTACGTTTACTACAGATGGAACACAAAATACAAACTGAACTTAATATTAAACTCTAAAAATATTATTGAACCTAAAATTGTGAATTTCCAAATTGTAACACTAGTTTTGCCAAATACCGAAATATAAAAGTCAACCCTCATACATACATATGTACATATTTGCTGAATTCTAGTGCGAGAATCAAATTAAAAAACTATGAGTTTAATTCAACTTTTAATTACATATCAATAACATTATCAGCTATAAAAATAGGCATTCTTACAAAAGAAGGGCTGTATTTTAAATCGTTAAAATCATATATTTCTAACAAAAAATGGTGTTAGGTATAAACGTAACGTAAAGAACAACTTCATTTATTCTTAAATTTAAATGGATTTTATATCATAGGCTGGCTTTTGCTTTCGAATTTATTGTTGACATTTGTTTGTTGTATTTTATTTATTAATGCTCACATTTTATAAGCTTTCCATAATTTTATTCTTAATTATTTTCTAATACACAAAAATTATATTGAAAATAAATGGGAAATTTAAACGTATACCCCAAAACTGGAGTTACATAGTAACAATATTTTGTTCCCAGAATTAAAGGCAAATGTAGTATTTTTGAACTTAGTAACGGAATATGGCACCATATTATCGATTTTCTCTAATTTTATTTTTGTATTAACTACTCGCGTTGGAGTTTTGTATTTACACTTATCGTAATGAAAAGTTGTTACTGAAATTTAAAGATCGTCTTATTATAAGAAATTATATATCCTGAGTTCATTTAGTAAGGCAAACAGCTTTATAGACAGTTTGTTCAAAACAGTACTTAGAGTATAAAAAACACAGGCGAGTAGACGTAAAGAAATCAGTAAATGGTTTATTTACATATTGTTAAATAAACGTACATCTTGTTAAATACACTAAAGTGAAATTATTTAAAATGTACACATTGGAATTTCTGAATAGACTTTTAAGAAAAATATTTTACTTATAGATGTCACAATATAACACTTTTGTATGTTTTTAATGAATTTAGTTACGATATTAAGCTCAATATACAATTTATTTTTTTTAATTTTCTTCTTTATTGGATATAAATTTTGTTAAATCCTCTCGGTAAAGCAAATTTGTTTCTCGATGATTACATTTTTCTTCAACTTGCTTCAAATTGGTCCATTTCCACAGTAATCGTCTTTGATAACTATTTCTAAATGAAGCGTACAAAGTATTTAGAATATCATTTGGCATAAAATTTTTGTAAAACGACGTTTTCGTTTGCTTATTGAAATAATACAGTTTATGAGTTGAATGGGACATACTTGAAAAAAAATTGTGAAAAATTTCACAAAACAACATAATGCCCCCGGGAACAAAAAACTTGTTTTCAGATGGCAAAGTTAAACCTAGGCGGGTTGAATTATCTTTCAAAACATGGGACCTCATATCGTTAAAAAAATTTTTTAAATATTTTAGTTCGTATAAACGTTTGCTGCGAATAGGACTACAATTGCCATCTTTGAATGGCTTATTAAGACTAAGAGAGTATTTTTGGCATAACCGAGAACGTTCTGAAAGTTTTAAACGTCGTATATCTATTCCTCCAAGCATTATCGCATCTATAATGTGTAAAGCGCATATTCTGGTTTGAGTTCTACCTTCACCAGTATACTCGTAAACAATTTCGCCATAAAATATCGATTTCGGTGATATGTCAAATATATATTCTACGGGTTCCCATTTTTTGCTGTCACTATATCGTAATAAACAACCCTTAGATTTACATAAAAACATACTACAAGCATTAATATTAGTTTCGGCCCGACCAACTGGGACAAAATACCAGTCATATATACTGTTAATATTGTTTTGGATGCATTCCGTTGTATGTAATTCTGTGGGCAAAGAATTAAAAAATAACTTATCATTCCAATCACCTAGAACTTCTTCTAGAAATTTCTCTTGGGTTTTACACTCTGGGGCTTGTCGAAGCTTATCTGGAAGTCCCCACAGTTCAAGACAACGTTTTCTTATTTCCGACTGTCTAGTTTCCTTAAGTTGGGTGTTTCTGCAATATGCTGCAATTTTTTTCAAACCTAAAATTTGATTTTGTCCAATGTCATTATTACTTTTAACAATATAATCTAAGAAAGTTTGATCAGACACAATGTGTTGTTGGTTGACAATTTCTAAAACGTCTTCTTTACCCAAGTTTAAAATGTCATTGATGTGATCCAAGTACTTACAAACATAATCAGTATTTGGTTTCTTCCATTTACAAACTAAATATCGCTCTGAATTCGCCGGTCTACTACTATTAGGTTTCAATATAGATATCTGATCAAAACATTTATACATTAAAAATATCAGTCCTATACTAAATGGCGTGAATAAATCAAATAATTTGCAAAGAAAACTTCCGTTAACTCGAAGGATTTTTAGTGCCATCAAACATTGACACAAATAAAGTTGCTTAGAAAGAATTTCTTGAATATTTTCTTGACCCTCAACTGAAAACCCTCCATCTGCCATAACGAAATGAACTCCAGATTCACAATGCTTGAGCACGTAATCTGCAAAAGAGTCTTGATTGTCTTTAAAATATATATTTCCGTCTTTTCTGACTCCGTAGTAAGTGTCAAAGGATTCTGGTGAACCGGCAAAAAATTTATCTAATTTGAAGTCATTAGGGCCACGTAAAGTAAATCCAAATCCTTTTGCTTCCCAAGATTTCCTGTAAAGTATGTATTCTGAGAAACCACCGGGTCCTGTTAAATATATAAAAAAATATATTAAATTTATCATAAGTCAGTGTTGATAACTTTTAATTGGGATCGTGTTTGAATACTTTTGTGAAACGACTAAAATAATTCTATGCATCCATATTTAAATATTTATCGAATAGAATGGTTTTCAAAATAATCCTTAAAAACGAAGCATACTTCTCAAGTTTACTCTACTTACCCTTATTCGTTTACATTTGAATTTTTGATAGCGATTCTTGGAAAGTTTGATACAATTAAATATTTATCATAAATATATTAAGGTTATTTTCTCTATTAAACTTTGTGTATGGGAGCTAAGCGAAGTATTAACCAATTTCAGCCCATTTTTGACGCACGGACAAACTATTGTCAGGAACCGATTTTCCCTGAATTTTAATTATATAGTATATCTCATACATTGACCGATATTTGCGGTAAAAAGTAAACTATAGATACTGCAGTCTAAATTTACTTCTTTTTCGTACGGTAACATAGTGTAATTTACCATGAACTTCAAAAATTTTTATAAGGTGTATGGGGGCTAAGGGAATTATTGACCCGATTCAATCAATTTTTGACATTCATGCACACTATTATCAAGACAGGATTCTCTCCAAATTTGAAATATTTATTTAATTTACGGCTTAGTTATGGCACTTTATAAGTTTTCGATTAATGGCATAATGTGGACGTGTCAATGATCCGATTACGCCTATCTACAATACCAAACTATTTATGGTGCCAAGAGACATGTCTACTAAGTTTCACCAATATATCTAAAGTATCGCTCAAGTCACTGGCTTGCACGGATGGCCAGAAATATAGTCACCCGAATTTCAACTTGACTCGTCTTCTAAACCATCTTATATATATAACACTTTATTTATCTCCAATAGTTATAGTTGATACTTACAACGATTAGGTGGACAAAACTATTATACTCTGTAGAAACATGTTGCACGGAAGAACAGAAAGATAGTCACCCGGATTTCAACTCGTCTCGTCATCCTTCTTATTTATATATATAACCCTTTATCTATCGCCATTAGTTTAAGGTTATACATAGAACCATTAGGTGAACAAAACTATTCTACTCTGCGTTTATAATGAAAAAGGTTAAATGAAACGACTTAGAATGTGTCGTAAAAACCCGACACTCCACTCTTAATTTTTGAAAATAAATATATTTTTCACTGAAAGTTCATACAGAAAAGATTCACACTGTTTGGTTGCTAAAGTTTTCCAAATTTTTTTGTGTTAATTTATCCTGAAAGTAGCTTAAAATATTAAATTTAAAAGGCTATAAACTTTTAGGGTTCTTTACTGTAAGTAGAGATGTTATGAAGTAGTTTCGTATTTAAAAACTTATTTTAATTTGAGTTATTTCATTCATCTCCACCGCTGATCGCCTCACCGTGGAGAAAAAGCCTAAACAATAGTATTGGGCGCAACCTAACTGAGACCGCATATTCCAACTACGAACAAAGAGAGATATCTCATATTTCCACCGATTAGGATATGGATGAATGAACCTCTTAGTTTTACACCCATCTCCTGTTTGTGAAATTGTGAGGACACCCATTCCAGCATTCCAGCTTTGCATTTAAAACTAATCGTTTCCGGTTGACGGTGGGAACAGAATGAACACAAATAAAGATTCAAGAAAAAAAAAAAACATGTAACACCTAGACGACTAAAGCTTTGACGGGGAAGTGAAGGAACCCTGCTTAAAAAACCAAGGCAGTCAACAAAGCTGTATAGTTGAGCATCAACAAGGGACTTCAGCAGCGTGGCCAGTGACAGCCTGCAGGTGGCCGTCACATGCGGAAATTCTTCCTTGCCATGCACCATACAGTAGAGATGGATGGAGAACGGCGTCAGATTATCTAGCTTAGTTTTTAGCTATGTACTCGACAATTCGGCGGGTCCCCATCCGGAGTTTGACTTCTCAGAAAACCTTAGAGGCTACAAGGTCATCAAAAGCGCGAACCAGTCCCCACTGGCCTTCCTTTCGGGTAAAGTCGCTAAATTAAGCTGCTCTTTCGTAGGCCTCAAATTGAAGAATATAGCCGCCAAGGATAACCCAAGGGACCTCATGCGCGTATTTTTCTCCTACAGTGTTTCAAGCTCGAGGATGGAGTTATGTGTAGAAGTTCACGCAAGTGAGGAAAGTTTTCTGATCGCCATTCACTTGGGAGTGGCCAGAAACGATTCTTTTACATATGACTCAAGCAGCTCACGACTTCCGGTCCTTGACCAAGTATCCTC
>NW_017537606.1:7033-17959 GCF_001853355.1 Bactrocera latifrons | reverse complement strand
TCTAATTGGCGCCACGTAGCGAAAAGAAGAAACGACTGGCGCGCTGTTGTTAACTCGGCTATAATCGCGTAAGCGGTGTCTACGCCAATCAAGAAGAAGTGTTTCAAGCTGCAGAATAAGTCCATATCTTGCATAGACAACTAGCAGCTAACTAGCAGAGACAGTAAACCAGTAAATATACTTGTTGCGTTATGCGAGGAGTCGATAGGGACACTACCGAAAGCTTCGATATATCCAAGGTCAGGTTGAAAATATTCTAAGGCGAAAAATCAGCTGACGAAGACGACATGGAACAGGTCAACGTAGTTGCGTGCAGATAAATCTGCAGTATTCAAAAAGTGCTACAGCCAATCTGACAACCTTCTTATATGAGATGCATCGACATCAGTTTGATCCAAGAGCTCTGGGTGAAAGAGAACGCGACCAAGGGCCTACACAGCAGTACATACAACATATTTTACAAATAAAATAAAAGTAAACTAAGGGCATTACGATTAAAAAAAGGTATGATAGCATTTATTTGTAAATAGAGCAGCAGATACCAAGATGGTGAGGGTGGATGAATAGAAAAGTACCTTCTTCCGGTGTCACCAGTAATCCTCTCAACAGAGGAGAATAACAAAGAAGTCATTCTAATAGGGTGTGTAACTTTAACCAAAAACACTAGGTGAATACCTCTTCAAATCTATATACTTATATAAAAGAAAGTTGTGTTAGTTACACCATTTATAACTCAGGAACGGTTGAACCGATCTAGGTGAAAATTGGTGGAGAGGTACCAGGGTAAGGACAGAGGATACTTTTTATCTATTTATGTCAAAATTGCATACAACTCATAAATAAAAAATTATAAATACAATAACAAATAATAAGCATTTGTTAAAAATTCATGTTTGTAGGAATCATTTGAATATATGCGTACAATTTTAAACAGATTCTCCTCAAAAATAATACAATTTTTAAGTATTTGGAATAGTAGAAATGAACTGCAACGAAATACGCAGGGAAATACATTATAACTGGCTCATTAATCAGTCGTTGAGTATGTATTATACCACGTGTAACTAAAAATACTGATGTCATAACCTTTCCAGCCGACTATTCGTTCTTCCGCGCCCACTTTGCACAGAGCTTTCGCCTCTTTAAGCTTAGAAAATATATTTTCATCGGTGGATTTCCCTATGCCCAAATTCAACAGGGTTTTCCCCCAAAAAGCAATTCTTTGTTAACACACGAAATGCTTTATGATCCGTTTTCTGTAAACTAACAGAAGTTGCTTCACAAAAATGTTATATATATCATTAACTAATAGTTACAATCCAACTAATAGAAATCATATAGATGGTAGAAGTATTATCTATCAGCCACAGTGAAGCGTGGACGGGTCCTCTAGTCTTATATATAAAAATGAAACGCCTTTTTAGTATGTCCGCGCATAATACCCAAACCACAGCACGGATTGACATGAATTTTTAGCACGGGTATTATTTTAGTCCTGGAGAAGGTGTTCACGGTGCTTTGCTTTTATTGAATTTTCAATTGTTCACAAATTTTTTTTTGATGACTCATGTCCAGCTCTTGGCCGATGCTACTATGCCGGTCTCTTTCGACCAAGCGTGGCGCATTTTCGACCACCTCTACACCAGAACGAAAACGTTGAAACCATCGTTGTGCGGTGGAAATGGAAATTGTAGCGGGTCCATAAACTGCACAAATTTTATTGGCGGCTTGAGATGCATTTTTGCCTTTATCGTAGTAGTACTGTAAAATATACCGTATTTTCTCTTTATTTTGCTCAATGTTTGCGACGCTATAACTCACGAACGACTTAAAAGAAACGACAATCAATCGAATRCGTGTTAGCGCGTGAAATGAGCTTTCCAAAAAGGTATAGCATGACCCGATGCGACGAATAAAACTAGAACTACGCGCTCTCAGCGCCAACTAGCGAAAATATCGAAAGACTTTTTTTGGCAACCTAATATATCTCAAGAACGGCAGTACCTATTTGGTTGAAATATGGTGATGAGGTAGTTTGGAACCTCGGGACGGGCATAGGCTACTTTCTATAGTTTTATGTTGAAAGTCATAACAATTCATAAATAAAAAATGTTATATTTCAAAACATAAGCATTGGTTCAATATTCATGTAAGCACCATTTGAACGTTTTTTTCTTCAAAAATAAAAAAATTAAATCACACGCATACTGCCAGATAACAGTGGTTTTTGTTTACATACACATATACTTATATGAATTATAGTGATAGTCTGTGTTTTCGTAAGTGTAGTATCTGGGTTTTAGCCGCCGATTTTGCAATTACATTCGATAATTATTATTATTTATTTATTCATGAATATCTATTTTGTCCCCTTCAAAGTAATCCCCATCAGATATTATACACTTGTGCCAACGGTTTTTCCAATCTTCGAAGCACTTCAGAAAATTATTTTTTTATCTTCTTCAGCTCCTCCTTCGATGCCGTCTTTATCTCGTCAAGAGAAGCGTAACGTCGTCCTTTCATGGGCCTCTTCAGTTTAGGGAACAAGAAAAAGTCACAGGGGGCCAGATCTGGGGAAAACGKTTGCTGCGGCATCATTACTGTGTTATTTTTGGCCAAAAAGTCACGCAAAAGSAACGATGTGTGAGCAGGGGCGTTATCGTAGCGCAAAATCCAGTTTTTGTCACATCTTCTCGGCCTTCTGAGAACATTTTGTACCACCGATAAACGTTGCTTCGGTCCAAGGTAGCTTCTCCGTATGCCACAGTCAACATTCGGAATGCATCCGCGCACCTAATTTCGTTTTTTACACAAAATTTGATACAGGTTCTTTGATCCATTTTTTTTTTTGAATAGGTAAAAATCGAAGACGATCCAAAACACGTGCAAGCAAACCAGCTGTCAACAATTAAATGAACACTCAAAATGGCCGAGCTTATCGGCATAAGTGAGAGACATGGGTACCAACATAACAAAAAATTCGAAATTCGAGTATACGTAACCCGCGAAAATTCAAAATTCGCGATACTTTTTGAACACACCTCGTACATCATATATATTTATGTATATTATATACTATTAAGTGATTTACGATGTCAGTAAAAAATGTAGATTACCTACTTAACTATTCCATTATATTGTTATCACGGTAAATGATATCCTTGACAAAAAAGAGCGAGTGGGGCCGCGGGTTTACACTAGTATATTCTAAATAGCAATTTAAGTATATGTAATAGAGGCGATAAGTCCACATTAATTTTCCGAAGCTCCGTAAGTTTTTCAGTTTGGGAGCAAGTCCTGGACCTTATGCCATGGATAATATGATACGAAACTCTTTGATTCGAGAGAGAGCTGTCAAAACTCGCATTTTTTATAACATTTGTCATTGATGCCACTGCTGAAAAATATTAGATTGTGTGTTTAATAAATTATACAAAACACTAAATTAAACACTTTGAAAATGCATACATATATAAATGCTAAAATGCAAAATCATTATTTAATTTACATAAACATTTATTTYGCCAAAATATGTTCGCACAGTTCAATGAAATTTCATTTCATGCTAATTTTGTCAGGTAATTATAGCGGTTTACTTCTGGCATCCCGCCTTTTCTGAAATCAATTGTCAGAAATTCCCTGATCTTCATCGCTGTCAAATAATCAGGGAACGGGTTTGAGAGAAAAAGAGAGCCAATGCTAAAGTTTCGTATCATGTTATCCATGCTTATGCTATTAACAAAACGCGGTTAGCCTATACCCGGGGTGGCTAAATTACATCTTTGTGAGTTGGTCTAAAAATTCTACAAAAAACGCTGGTCGATCCAATACTCGGGGTGACTAAAGTACTTTCGCGTAGTTCTTCTTCTTCTTTCTCTATTATTTTTCTTTACTGGCGTAGAACATTTCTGTCGACAACTCGTAACGTCATCGTCCATGCCTCTGCACCTATAGAAGGACGGAATAATGAATGATTTATAGAGTTTTGTTCGTCAAGAGAAGATTTTACTTCTCAATTACCTACTTAGTCCGAAGTAGCACCTGTTGGCAAAAGTTATTCTGCGTTGGATATCGAGGCTGACATTGTTTTTTTCTATTAATACTGGTTCCAAGATAGAAGAAATTATCTACGACTTCAAAATTATGACTGTCAACAGTGACTTGGGTGCCTAGTCGCAAGTGCGAAGACTGTTTGTTTGATGACAGGAGATATTTCGTCTTGTTTACAACCAGACCCATTTGGTTCGCTGCCTTATCCAGTCTGGAGAAAGCATAACTAACTGCGCGGTTGCTAAGGCCAATGATATCAATATCATCAGCATACGCCAGCTATGTTGTATACTCTTGTAGAAGATAGTATCTTCTCTGTTTAGTTCTGCTTTTCGAGGCGAAAGAAACTTGACACACCCCAGTCGCGGGTAATAAAATAATTTTTTTGCGATAGACAACTGCAAAAATAATTTTTTTGGGTGAATTTGACATTTATAGTGGTGAATTCAAATGTCAGAATTTTACACAGGCCAAAAGCTAGTTAAAATTTTGACAACTTATAAATGTGATTATAGACATCCATTATGCATTTACTTATGGTTTTATTTATTCCATCCAATACAACAAATATAGGTACATTTAAGAGGAGAGTTCTTGTCTCCTTAATTTTCCTTATTTATGTAAAAAATAAAAATAAAAAAATGTTTGTAGCCGGTTAACATATCGAAATGTACAAATTAACCCGATGAGCAGCTACAGATTCCAATTATAGATGTACCGACTTACCAACTGTACCGATTTACATCTATAAGCAGCAACAGAAGCCAATTATAGATGTACCGACTTACCGACTGTACCGATTTACATCTATAATTAGAATCTGTTGCTGCTTATCAGCTTAATTACTAGCTCCGGCCCTTGCCGAATTCCCTCTATTATAGGGATATGTTGCGACTGGAGATAGTACTTTACTGTTAAACTTTTAACTTCAAGATACAGACTGAAATATTATTGAACTGTAATGGAACCTAAAATCAGGACACATAAGTGTATGCTGTTATATCCGGCAAGCCGAATCAGCATACACCAACACGCTTACGACTTAGGCAGGTGTCGGGTTACCGCTGCTGGCCACACTAACTGGGCAACGAACTTATTCGTCAGCAGAATGCTGTAATAAAAACAAAGTGCATTGCATCATTTTTGCATTTCATAAACCAAACCTCTATCTTATGACATAAACAAAAAATGCAACTTTTATGTGTTTTAACTTACACACTGTTGTGGATATAAAAATTTAAGAATTTTTAATTTTAATTTTACGCGAAAACCACTCGTCGAAATATTTTGTTTAACTTGGTATGAATGTCAGCTACATCTGTGCAAACTGTCACATCAATATAATCTTTAGTGTTTAGTATACGCTTTTCTTTCTGAAGTACACAAAGTGTATTCGGCGATTTTTACGATGAGTGAAATTATTCAACAAAGTGCTTGATGGCTTGATGTGCGGCATGAGAATGTTGGAAAAGGCCTTCGGTGATAATTGTTTGTCACGAGCAAATGTTTTTGATTGGTACAAATTATTCAAAGAAGGTCGAGAACGCGTTGAAGATAAACCACACCCAGAACGGCCATCAATTGATGATCAACATGTCAATAAAATAAAGCAATTGGTTGTGGAGAATCGACGACTGACAGTTAGACATCTTACTAGAATTGTCAAAATATCGGAAGGATCAGTGATACCCATTTTGAAAGATCATGTGGGCCTAAGAAAAGTGAAAGCTCGATTGTTTTCAAAATCACCAAATTTTTTGGAAAAGCGATGTTGTTTTAACGATTGAGAAACAATGCTTTCCAAGCATCAGGATGTCATGAAAAGTGTTTTACTTAAGATGATCTTTGTTCACGACCGGAAAACAGACGATCTATCGGCGGCAACGATATTTGCAAAGGTGAGCCGAAGCTAAAACACCACGTCCAAGCAGATTAAAAGTCAAATCATGTTCACAGTTTTCTTCGATAATCGAGGTGTGGTGCATTCCGAATTCCTTTCAAACGGCTGAACTGTCAACAAGGAATACTACTTGAGTGTTAAGCGTCGTTTACCCGGAGGTATTCTTAAAAAGGCATCCATGAACCATGAAATATCTGAGCGGTCGTTATTATCCTATAATTTTAGGGGTGAATTTTGAAAGTCTGTGTTCCTTCACTCCTCATACGACCGATATTATCGCCAAAGCACAGAGCCGCAACAAAATCCTCAAGTCGCTAGCCGGCAAAACATGGGGAAAGGGCAAAGATACGTTGTTGGCAACTATTCCGCACCAATATGGTCGCCTGGGTGCAGTGTAACGCATACGAGGAAACTTCAGTCCTGGAGGAATTCTGCACTCCGGACTACGACAGGATGTCTCCTATCGAACACCTCTTCACGCATTTCCTGCTGGGATAAGCCGACCAGACTTAGGACGCAACTAACATCCGACAAGCACTGACCATCGTTCACAGTGGAGCCATCAATACCTTCACAGACAGTGAATGGCGTACTTGCCCCATTAGCCTTACTTATTTGACACCCCTTTCCCTTTGGGGGGACCCCGTCAAAACAGCACTTTTCTTGGGCCTACCTTTGGATGACGTCAACGAAAGCTACTTACAACAACATCATTCTTGGATACTCTTCAACATTCACGAGAAATCTAATACGTAATATCGAAATCCCAGAAAAACAGCGAAGGATGAATTTACCACAAAATACTATATAATCAGTAATGTGCAAGAATTAGATAAATGATTCCACATCCTTCGACCAATCTACATCTTTAACGGTTAGGAAAGTATGAAACCACTTAAGAAAAGCATGAATGGTAACCTTATAAAGACATTTTGAAGCAATACAAAAAAGCAGTAAAGAAAGCAAAAGCAGACTCCTGGCAATCTTTCTGCACACCCATATAAAGTTGCGAGGAGCCTTCCAGACTGAGTCTTCTTGTCATTTAAAGCGTCGGTTCCGGCAAGCATCCAATTTTCTTACATACCAGGAACGATAACACAAAAGATTTTAGACCAATAAGTCACATCTATGTATTTCGTGCTAAAAGTTTTAGAAAGCTACGTAAGGAGAGGTACTCCTCAGGGAGGTGTCTTTTCCACATTGCTATGGGTAATATGGCAGAAGGGAATACTACTTCACCTTAATGGAGGAGGAGTGAAATAAATAGCATTTGCAGACGACATAGTGTTGATGGTATCAGGGATGTTTCCTTTCACAATTAGTGAGATTATAGAGAGCCTTACGAAGGTTACACTTATGGGCCTAGGTGTAAGCTCTATAAAACGGAACTGATGCTCTATCCTTTATCTATACCGATGGGTCCAAAATAAACTGTGGAGTAGGAACAAGAGTATAATCAAAAGATCTTGATAACTCCATTTTTAAGTTTCTTTTTAACAAAACAGATAAGCCCCAAGTATGACAAAAATAAAACCAAGGATTTATTGCATAGGCCTAGAAATAGTATATTCAGAATTATAGCCCCTTAACGGACACTGGCCCTTTGGGGAGCGTACTCTGAAAATGGGCAAATAAATTTGTATACATTTTTTCACAAGATCCAGTGCGTTTCAGAAAGCAAAAGAGCTTAAATTAAAAATAAATCGCTTTTAAAAATCCGAAATTCGTGTGAATGTTATAATAATTTATTACGAAAAATATTAATATTTAACAAATTTGGAACAAACTTGGCAAAATTAATGTGAAGGAAACTAATATATGTACATAGTATTATGGATAAAAAGATATTCATGGCACTGTTTTTGCATCAGTAATACTTATGCATATATGTATCTACTATATGTATATTAAACGTTTTCCTTTACTTTCCGTTTTATTTGCGTGTACATACATTTGAATTCTAATAATCTTACATATCATGACATTTCTCGGAAATGAAGATATAATAAGGACAATTATATTTTACAGCAGAGGTTTGCCAACGGTTATCGTAACTTTGCAATGATCATAGAATACAATCTTGGCCTCATAGAATCAATATCGTCATACTTACAGTGGGACTGATTTGAAAAACCAAAACAGATTTTTACTGTTTTTGTGCAAACAATAATCTGATATAAGAGATTTAATTTGTTCACTGCATTCAAGGTAATTATCTTATTCAAAAAATTTTGGATATGAAAATGATTTAACCATTTCTATATTTATCTTTTTCCATCGCTTACGTGATTAACCCATCTATACTTCTAATCTTCCTCAAACTCAACCACTTCAGTTTTTAAATTTTTACGCAAGTATGCCAATTACAGACCGACAAATTCGTGATTCAATAATTCGTTGTCAGTACTCTGTTCTTCAGGAGTTTCCAATTGGAGTTTTCGTAACAGTATACCTAGAGGAAAACAAATCATACATATTTGCTAATAACTATGTACATATCTGAAGCTTATATATTTACATGCACCAGTAAGAGTCACGGAAAAATATTTTAGAATGGACAAATATTATAAATCGACAACTCCGTTGTTGCCACTTTTCTGACTTCTTTTTGTGAAGAAGCATCAGAAAGTTGTTCAATTTAAGATTTTTAGCTTTTGCCATCAGGTTGGTATCCAGCTCTCAAGTGATTGCTCAAGAAAAAAGTACATTATTTCTCAAGTAATTTAGACAGCTGGTTACGCATTGTGAATCATCCACATTAGAAGAGCAAGAGAGAATAAACAAAGAAAATAAACTTTGTGCGTATTATGTACGTATGTATGTGTGTTGTAACATAATTTTTTTCATTGCGATATTAAATGAATGTTGTTGATGATTGGTAAGTTTTATACAACATTTCGAAAAGAAATATACTTCATAACAAATGATTTTACCTAATTTAGGATGATTTTAACGATTTACTTTGAATATTTTTCAAGAAACAATTGTTGATTTCATGTTTCTTCGCAAAACCAGGTTTGTCATATTCGCATTTTACTGAAAAAATTTATTAAAAATGAGTACTAGATTTCTTTAGAGCTGCATACTAGCACAAGTAAATTTATCGCAGGAAAGTTACTTGACCGTTTCTTAAGCGTTTTTTTGTATGAAGTTTTTACATTACTTGAGAGCTGGATACTAAGCTATCATCGCGAAAAGGCGCTTGTAGGCAAAGGCATGCTCGGGATGATGTTACGGCGTCTGTTTTTATGAATGAAGCGAGGTCGCCTGTAGAATTTGCGGCTGCGTTTATGAATGAAATCGTTTTTGTTGTAAAATTCACCACATTTGGACTTCGC
This sequence comes from Bactrocera latifrons, assembly GCF_001853355.1. Taxonomy (NCBI): domain Eukaryota; kingdom Metazoa; phylum Arthropoda; class Insecta; order Diptera; family Tephritidae; genus Bactrocera; species Bactrocera latifrons. Next base: position 8,671 of record NW_017537606.1, on the reverse strand, counting down.
CAATTCGGCTGCCATACTGACTTGTGATGATTCTGTTATTTAGGCAGTTGTTGTTTTTGTAGAACAATGCTCCAATTTTTTGTTGGTGGTGATGATGAACAAGCAGATTAATGCGCGCACGTGTAATATGTATAAGTGATAAAATCATGATTTGATTTTCTGAACGCTCACATGCAAGTACATATGAGATTAATATAACAGCGAAATGCAAATAATAAGATTAATATAATAGCGATATATGTATGTATTTATTATTGTTGTAATAAATTCAATTTCTATTACTACTATTAGCATAGTATATTATGTAAAAATCAAATAAAATTATTAAATATTCGAGTCCAAATTGACTGTAAATAGTACTATGCATGCATTCATACAAAATTATACTCATATCATAATTATTTTTACATGCCAATATGGAAATGCCGACGGCAAAACGCATACATATTTGCATACATTGCGAAAGCAAAATTTAAGCAAGTGCCCGTCGGAGTGGGGCGCGTGAGATTTTTTCGTTAGGGAATTTCTGACTTCGGTTAACTTGAATTAATATCAAAGAAAAGAAATAATTATAATTGCATAAGTTAATACAAAATGCTATGCAATAGCTTTACCGCGGCAGTCCCCGAGTGCCACACGTCTTTTTTTTTGCATTTTCTGTTCTCAGAAGCCCACTTTAAAATTGGAAGGTTTCAAAAAAGGCGCAAAAATAATAATACCGCTTGACGCTTTTTGCAACGTTTATATAAGGATGGAGTTATATGCTTTTTCAGTACCTCAAACTGTAAACGCGTTTTTCTCAAAACACACTTTTTAAACTGACGGACATGATTCCGGTCGAAACACTCAAACGATTTGCTTACTTTTTTTAAATGTTCACAAAACGTCGGCCCTACTAGATTTATAATTTTCTATAATTTATTGACAATGTTTTGACGAAATGTTTGTAAAATAAAACATGGGGAAACATTGAAAAAAAGAAAACGTTAATTACTTTTGCATTTACCCCAATTTTTTCATGACTCTAATAGGGACAATAACCATTCACGTCCTTTTTAAGAATAAATTGGGTTTTTATGTTTCAGATGATCCAAACATGAGAAATCGTGTCCGCCAGTCATTCACCCAGCTATTTCTTCGACAAATGTCATTAAAAAATTCCGAAAAAAAAAGTTTCAATGAAAGAATAAAACAAAAATTCTATAACGAGATTGTCAAAAAACAGACCAGACCCTACTGACCCCTTAACTATGCAAAATTAACGGACTAAGTGATGATCATTCGGTTCCTTCCGAATTCTCGGCGCTGCAAATTTCATTGCTATTTCACCTCGGTACCAGCATACAATAGAACGTAACATATTATAACCTGATTAATGTTATCAAAATAGTAAATCATTCTTTATAAAATAAAGGAAATATATTCACCATTCAGAATATATTCCCAAGATTTGCATGATACAGCTTTAGCCGATTTTGATATGCTTCGCAAATCTTTAAATTTTTACTTAAATCACACTTTTTATACTCTCGCAACAATGTTGCTAAAGAGAGTATTATAGTTTTGTTCACATAACGGTTGTTTGTAAGTCCTAAAACTAAAAGAGTCAGATATAGGGTTATATATACCAAAATGATC
>NW_017537606.1:2011-6251 GCF_001853355.1 Bactrocera latifrons | reverse complement strand
CATGTACCAAATATGGGTGAAATCGGTTCACAACCACGCCTGAATTCTCGATTATCACTTTATCATGCGAGAGTATAAAATGTTCGGTGACACCCGAACTTAGCCCTTCCTTACTTGTTAACACTGAGTTAAGCTTTAGAAGAGATGTTACGGAAAAATTAGAAGTATGTAAGACTACTAATGTTCTGAAATACCGGCGACACATAACCTCAGTTTGTATGAAGAACTGACCGCAATTCAGAATTTTTGAGGCCACGGTTTTCCAGTATTTTAATAAAATTTAAGAACCACGGAAAATAATAAATTCATTTAGTACTTCTTATTATTTTCTTCTTTTGGAAAATAAAATTATGAAGTTGAAATACCTTATATGAACATTCTGTTGTAATCAAATACAAACAAAAAGCAAAACAAAAGAGGCAAAATGCTCAAATACTTTCAATTGCTATTTTCAGCTAGATAAAGTTGAGCACGGAAATGGTTTACATAACTGTATGTTGGCTTATATTTGTGATAGTTTTAAAAAGTGCATAATAAGAGATTTTGATAATAGAGAATCACAAAACAAAATTAGTAAAAATTATAAAATTAACAGATCTATACTTTGCAAACTTATTGAAAAACTTAACAGAGAAAACTAACTCTGTGATATGCAGTTGTGTAGAATTTTCAACCAAAAAAAAAAAATTGTTAGCCACATCGAACGAGGTTGTAAATACTCTCATTTTGAACGTTGATGCAAGTATAGTGCGAAGACGACTAATTGAAAACGATATAAATATGTTATGAAGCAGTGAAAAAACATATGAAAAAGGTGCAACCGCATAAATAATCATATAGGGTTTTCACAAAAGTATCCGATAATTCTGCCGGAACGTGTACACTGTACAGTTCGAAGTCATAAAGGTAAACTTCTCGATCCATGGAATTGTAAGACAAGTTTAAAATATGGTTTGCACTTATTTTTCCAGAAGAGGTGTTGGTCTTAAAAAAAAAAAAAAATAAGATAAAGATAAAAAATTTTCTTAGGGAAACATGCATTTCAGGTTTTCGATTGCGTTCCAGTCCAGCGATTGAGCTGTTCAGATTGTTTCGGGTACACGCTTCCGCAACCACAAATAACTTCATAACAGTTAAAAAAATTGGCATGTAGAAATATTCCGCAAACCACAATCGACAAATTAATAGCATCAATGTCCCGTAGATATGTTATAAAAGCTAAAGGTTATTGTACAAAATATTAATTTGTTGCCTTAGTTTTGCACACTGAAAGCGGAATATGGTAACGGTTTTGCAAATATCTATCAAAAACCCGATATAGAACACTTAGAATTCATCAGGTACCAAACCTTGAATGGCTGTCTACAAAAAGCTAGATTTTTAATTTTTTACTAATTTACATATTAAATATTAATATTCTCAATTTCGAAAAACACACAGTTTGACTACGAAAAGAGGAGAAATTTTTTTCGTTCTTTTAGACTAAACCGTTGACCTTTTTTATAACTCGTCATCTCTCATAGCAGTTTATATTGTATAATGAAAAATTTTAACTTTATTTAAGGAGTTTCCTTAAATAAGGAGTTTCTATTACTGCTACTAAAGTAGAGCCAATTGTACTTAATTTTAAAAAATTTGATTTCGAGATCTTCCTTTAAATATGTGGGAAAATAATTATAAAAACTGTTATCATTCAAAAATGATAAGAAATAAATGAATTTGATTGTAAGTGGGAATAAAAATTATGCATATTATATAGTATAATTTTATAAAGTTGTTGTGAGGAAGAATTTTTTACTTCTTAATGCCGTTTTACAGTCCATACTTAAAGGCCTAACTATAATGTGCATAAGCTAGCTTAAGCCAGCGTAAGCAACTGTCCGAATACACACAAATTGTATGTTGCAACTATAATGTACTTTACATCAAGTTTCGTTCAGTTTTTTCAAATGTCATTTGCTTAAGGAAAACTGGTTGCATTTTCCGTACGTCTGTTTTCGCTTTTTGTCAACTGATACATCATTTTGAATTTGAAAATGAAAAGGACGAAGAGTTTTTTGTCAACAAGTAAAATCATATGGAGGACGACGAATGCCTTATCCAGAATTTAATAGATAATATTGAAAAAAAAAAAAGAAATGTTTGTACGACAAACGAGATGCTTTTTATTTCCATCGTACAAACAAAGAAAAGGCAATGGAAAGCAATTGAAGAAATATGCGGTAAAAGTGGTAGGTATTAACACTGTTATAGGAATATATATTTTTGCATTATATACTTTGTATGTTTGTTTCAATTAAAAGATCAAGAATGCAGACATAGATGGAAGCTACTCCGGGAGCGCTTCTGCAAGAAGATAAAAAGATTAGAAGCGCCATCAGGAGCGGAATGAGCTACTTAGATGAATGGCGTTTTTTAAAACCTATGATGTTTTTGAAAGACTCCGTCACACCGCTTTGGTAGGTATTTTGTATAAATTTTAATTTTTTTAAATATAACTCGGGATAATGCAGAAGCAAATACAGACTCGGTCTTGGAGTCATCGATGAGTGATAGTTGTAAGGAAATTTCATCGCCACCTCCAAAAAAAGTCTCTGCCTAGAAAGTCTCTACCAAAAATTCGGCGCAACAATGGAAAATTTAGAAAAGCAAATGACGGCGCCGGCTGAAAGATGTGAAACTAACGAAGCCTTTATGACGACGGTTTTGTGTCTGATGAAAGACCTGTCAGTATCAGTTAAAGACGGTTTCCAAGAGAAAATGATATTGGAGTTATATCGATTACGTCGAGAAAATAGGCAGACATGAAATTGAAAACGACAAGAATTCAACCTAATTTCCTTATTTTATTTTCATTTTTTTTTTAAACGCTTGAAGCATTGATTTTTTTAGTTGTAGTTTTAGTATATATATTTATATTTATTATAACAAAGATGCATAAAATGCTTCAAATTACTGTACCTGAACTACCTGAATTATTTTAGTTTGAATTTTTAATAAAAAACAATCGAATGAAATATATGAAATCCCATTTAGTTTTATTAAAAAAGAAATAAACAAGTTCGAAATGATGTTAGATATATAAATTTAAAATATGTTTTAAAAAGTGTTAAAAAGTGTTTAAAAAAAACTGCATAAGTCTTCCACCGTAATGATGCAAATTGGAAGATTGCATAATCGATAGGATATTACTTTCAACTTCTCTGCGCCATAAACCGTCATGAAATTCACCATTAAAGTCCTCCCAATCAGCATAGTTCCTAGCAATATACGAAGATGAATTTTCATTATTAAACATAATAAAATTATGTAAGGCAACGCACGCCAAAACAATTTTTTCTGCATTTTCCGGAAATAAATGTAATGTTGTTAGTAAAACTCGCCAACGCGCTACTAGTATTCCAAAAGAATTTTCAATTGTGCGACGAACTCTTGATAACTTTTTATTAAAAAACTCTTTTTCATTTGGTAGTATTCCCCCAGGGTATGGGCGCATTAAATTTATCTCTAAAGGAAAGGCAGCTTCGCCAACGAAGAAGTATGGAGTTTTTAGTTGCGTATTTGGTAAGTCTTTCGGTGGAGGGATGGGAAGTTTGTGATTTAGCAACCTCTTTCCCAATCGACTCACCTGAAAAATGAGAAACAATAATATTAATTTAAAAAAAAAAAAACGAATACACAAATATAAAAGTCCTTACCACCATCACTTGACTTCCACATGCACCAATATCTATGTAAGTAAACCGGTATCGTGCATCACATGCTGCTAACAACACATTAGAAAAAAAATTTTTTGGAGTAGAAAAATTTACTACCGCTTTTAGGTGGGCATCGAATAGAGATATGCTTCCCATCAATAGATCCAACACAGTTGGGCATATTCCACAGTTCCCAGAAATCTTGAGAAATTTGCTTGAAATCCTCTTCATTAGGCTCAGATACATAAACAGCGCCTAACTTCGTCCAAAGGACTTCAGCTATCTCTAGAATAATACCCCTAACCGTTTCCTTCCCCAGTTGAAATGACCATGCCAACGATTGAAACGAAGTTCCTTGTGATAAATATCTTTAAGAAAAAGAAAAAAGAATAAGACATAATAAAAATTTATTAAAATGAACAAACTTACTGTAATATCAAAGCTAATCGACATTCCGGATGCACAGGCTCCCTCAACGAATTCTTTTTTAAAAAGGGCTCAACAAGAGTAAGCAAAAGTCCATATACTTGTGGCGTCATTCG
>NW_017537606.1:0-1211 GCF_001853355.1 Bactrocera latifrons | reverse complement strand
CGACCCTGTTTTTCTCCATAAACGATACTTAACCGGCGCGATACTAAACATTCCCCTTGAAAAATCTAAACGAAATATAAAACCAAAACACAAATTGCTTATTGACACTTTTCTTCTGCATGTAAGTACATTATAGTCATTCAAAAGTCTACTCTTCATTCGTTATGCATTTGACAGGCTTTTCGTTCATTAAATCAAATAAAATCTTAACTAAGCATTGTTGCAGACTGAGTAGTCATTTCATAGTCAATGCTTAATTAATTTCTATAAAATTCTATTATGATATATGGCAATGTTATGGGCAACATTTATACAAGCGTTATCCATAAAAATATTTTTGAAATATTTAAATTATAACAGACAATATAAAAATTTGCCAGGAAAGTTATATCGAAAATGGATGAAAACAAACAAAGAACCCCGAATTTCACCGCTAGCGAGCGGAACACCTACTGTAACTGGTGGAAAAATATAAACCTGTCATCAAATGCAAGCGGACGGATACTTGCTTGAACGCTACGCTTCAGTACTTAATAACTTAAATATGGAATGTGAAACTGGGCGTAAGTATATTATATCTTCAGTAATTATTTTATAATAAAATGTTAATTTTGAGGCCAAATGTTGATATAGAAAACGGAATTGCCAGAGTGCCTAATTTGGTTAGCACATGCTATTTTCTAGTGTTTGTATCCATATTGATGCTACTATTAAAGCTCTCCGGCTGGAACGCATGTACCCTCTATTTACCATCATTCTTGATAGAGCATTAAAGCACTTAAGTTGGAGTAAAATATAATTCAGGTGAGGATATGAAATAATGTCGCATTCCCCTATGGTGAAACAATTTCTTCTACCTTACTTTACTTATGACCAAGACTTCCGCGTTTGAACCTTTGGGTAAACTATAAGTAAATCTACGAGTAAATCTGTGAGTATATCTGTGAGTACAGCAAACAGCACCAATTTTCTGCTGGACTGATTTGAATCATGTGTGGGAAAAAATTTATCAGCTTCGAAAATGTGCGCATATTACAAATTTTCGAAGCGTAAACAATGGAAATTCCATACATACGAGGTGTGTTCAAAAAGATCGCGAATTTTGTGTTTTTTCAAAAATTATTTATTTATTCATGAGTATCTATTTTGTCCCCATCAGATATTATACACTTGTGCCAACGGTTTTTCCAATCTTCGAAGCACTTCAAAAA
>NW_017537605.1:41409-65517 GCF_001853355.1 Bactrocera latifrons | reverse complement strand
AGTATTAGGCATAAACACTTTATTTCTGCTCAATATCAAACACTGTTAAATGTCTTGACTTCATACAAAATCAAAAATTAAATTAAAATACATCATTATTTAAACGTATATTTACTATTTATTAGTATTAGTATTCATATATAAAAATGTATGAATGTGTGTGAAAGTAATTATCAAAAAAAAACTTCAGGTACATTAATTCACTTCAGGTAATTTAAAATTCTCTTGCACCACTTCTTCCAATTCTTCCACTTATTTGTATTTGTATTTGTATTTCAATTCCTTCATTGCCAATCTTTCTTTCATTTGTATTTCCATTAYTTTCCAATTCTTTTAGTTTCATCTCCATTTCTTTGCCTTTTAGTAATAATTCTTGCTTTTCCCTTAACTCCACTTCCTTTTTTTTTAATCATCAACCTTTTCGTTAATTCCAACACTTTCTCCTTAAAATTCATTTCTTGCTCAATTTTCTGCTTTTTCAGTTGTATCATTTCAGATTGAAATTGCAGAATATCTGTTGCCGCAGTTCTGGAATATATTCCTTTACGAATTGTCTTATATATACATTCGCCTTCGCATACAGCCGCAGAAGACGCTGACTCGTTGAGGTCTACTTCCGAATAGTTTTCGTTGTTCTCCAAACTGTCGTTGATTACTACTGACTCAACCACTCTACCGCCGAAAATTTCATCCATTGCTTTGTCAGCTTCCAATCTACCGCAATGTTGCTCTCCTTTGAAAATCGTCTATAATACATCTGAGACGTTGGCTTCTATAATTAAAATTATAATAGATTACTTCTAAGTTGTATTTTAATTAATAGATTTACCTCAAAATCCCTGTTTTGTGTCAAAAATTCGATCAATGCCTTTTCTTCTTCAAACAGCCACTTTCTGGCTGCGTTGGAACCCGCTTTGCTTTTGTCTAAAAGCTCATTTAATTAGTTAAATTTTATTTATTATGCATTTGTATATTACCTGTATAACATTATATTGCTCCATTATGCCGAAAACCCTCGACAAAAGWAAATTGAGAGTAATTTAAATTTAAATACAAATGTAACCACAACACAAAAGCAAACTGATGTAAAAAGAAATCAGCTGATCAGTTATGACGAACCGAATACATAGCGTTCAGAGTTTCATTTGCGTAAACTTATTTTAGTATGCAATCCAGAAACAAATTTTTTACACTAGCGTGAAAATTTATGATTTTATGATTTTACGCTGTTTTAAGACACGTTGTGAGTACCCCAAATGTTCACACTCGAATGAATCAAGAAAAACCAAAAAATAGCCGCTTCGCGATTCTCTCTTCTCTTCTCCTAAACTCTCTTGTAGTCCTAAACTTATAGCATCTGTACAAATCGGATAGAGAAGGTAACTCGCACACTCAAGCAATCGTAGTTACGATAATTTGGCCAATATTCGGATAACATTCGTAATGACCTCATCTTTCTTTGAAGTAAATTACAAAGGGCAGGTGGAATTGATATCAAAAGTAGGAAGTATGAAGCGAAATTTGCCCGTTTACCATTCTTAGCGATGTAAATGTCATCGGCAATGCTATTTTTGTTCGTATCCCATAACTGACGGAGGTTTGAAGGAAGTCAAAATGGTCATCGCGCAAAGCGGATGAATTTCAGTGGCATGTAAAGTAGCTATCGCATCGTCCATCGTTTGACTTCAGTGATTATCATGATACAGCAATTGTAATTGCTGGCATGCTTCTCAAAAAGTTGCACACACCGTACCATTCACAGTACGGAATGGCTGAAATGAAGTTGAACTGCGTCCATAAATCAATAGCAACCGAAGGTAGAAGCAATAGTAGTTTTTCGGGTGGATTTTGTAAATTCGTTGTAATGCATTAGTTGAGAACAAATCTGGATGTCCATCTAATACTTGCTTCGACGATGTATTCCATGTATAATATCAAGGCATTTCCGAATAAGGTAATGTTCCCGCAAACGGATCACTGGCGCAAGTTGGGRAAAAGCTCGTCGATGTCAATTTTGTTGTTTCCTCTGGCTGTCCTCGCTTCCTGCGAGTACTCGTGCATGTGCTTTGGGCTACCAATGTATGTTGATTGCAAAATGAACACCGACCGATATTAGCGCGACCTCTTCGTGGCATCGAAAAAAAATTTATATCTGTAATTGATCACTTTTTGTGAAAAAAACATCAAATTTTCACTGAGTAATTTTCAATAATTTACCTTTTGAATAGCCGAAATAAAGACAGCAAATGACAAAAATTGAACGATTCAAATAATAAATAATAAAAATAAATCAATTGAAAAACAAAACTAAAAAAATAAGTTTGTATAGAGAAGTCACTTTTTGGAAATTTACGCTCGTAAGTCGGTTAAAAATTAGCATTTTTTGGATTTTTTTACAAACCATTCTCATGGGATCCTCTTYAAAGTGGTTTAGGCCATTTTTCATTTCATGCAACGGTTTAGACAGCTATAGCTAAAAGACAAAAACCCAATATATTTTTATATATGTATGTATAAGATTTGCTAGTTATTTTAAAACTTAATTATAGTCGTTTGAATAAAAATGGCATATCAGTTAAATTTAGCATTTAAGATCGTAGAATCAATTAAATTTGGCAAACATTTTTTCACTTTCAAATTCCCACAGGTTGCAAGAGTATAATAATTTTTGGAGCAAAAATGTCGTTTGTCTTTTTGAAAATTACTCAAAAAAAGATTCGACGTCTGCGATATATCAAAAAGTAATGAACACAATGATTCGAATGAGTTTTTGATGCAGCCAATTCCACTTTGCTAATAGCGCAACATATCCCGGGAGTTTACATTGTAAGTTTGGCGGTCATTATTTCAATGTTTCCATACTTACTATATTCATTCTGATTGCACACATCATTTCAGCCAAAATAGCACGACATATTCGTGATCGTCGTACAAGTATAGTGTCAACAGGCTTATTTCGTGCCTCGTACTAAAATATATGTGACCTGGTCTACGAAAAGGGAGCTAACGTGCGAAAACTAATTTATGACTTTTTGAATTCTATCACGTGAAATAGCATCTCATCTTCCATCCGAATCAACTAAGATTTGTTGACACCTAAGCCACCTTTCCGTAGACCAGGTCACATRTAATGACAACAAAAAGTGGAGTTACCAAAAATGAAAAATAACGTAACATAACTTTTTATGAGTTTATACGTGTAAGAAAAACTGCATATATTATATGTTTAATAGAAACCACTCAAATTGAAACAAAACAGGCCGAAAATTTTATGCTACATATCAGGTTGTCAAATATCTCACTTCCGACTTTTTGTTTTTTGAACTTCGCGGCTAGATATAAAGCATTACAGAGCTCGTATCTGGCAATGCTATACATATGTGAAAGGTCTTGACATAACCTACAAAATATGCATGATTAGATTGGATATTGCGTCCAACAGGTATAGACGTGTAACCATGGAGTTCACTAACGCCGAAATTCGGGCTTTTTTAAAGTTTTCCTTCATTAAGGGCAAAGAGAAACCTTCCGTGAGATTAATGTTGTTTTGGGGGATGGTACTCTATCACTTCGAACTGCTGACGAATGATTTCGATGATTCAGAGTGGGTGAAAACGACACGTATGGTGACTGGCGATGATAAAGGAACACATACGATAATATCAAGGGAAAACGGTCATGGTCGGAGGCCGGTGAATCTTTCCAAACAGTTGCCAAGCCGGGATTGACAGCCAGGAAGGTTCTGCTGTGTGTTTGATGGGGTTGGATTGAATCATACACTATGAGCTGCTCCAATGTAGCCAGAGGCTTAATTCTACTATCTACTGCGAACAATTGGAGCGCTTGAAGCAGGCGATCGATCAGAAACGTCCAGAATTGGCCAACAGGAAGGGAGTAGTGTTCCACCAGGACAACGCCAGACCACATACTTCGTTGATGACTCATCAGAAGCTACGGAAGCTCTGATGGGAGGTTTTATCGCATCCATCATATAACCCGTTTTAAAGAGATAAAGTTACAACATAAAGTGGCGTTACTTTTTATACTCTTGCAGCCAGTTGTTTCAGAGTATTATAGTTTTGTTCACCTAACGCTTGTACGTATCACCTAAAACTAAGCGAAATAGATATACGGTTATATACATGTAAAAGATCAGGATGATGAGAAAAGTTGAAATCCAGTTAACTGTCTGTCTGTCCGTCCGTCCGTGCAAGGTGTAACTTGATTAAAAATTGAGATATCTCGATGAAACTATGTATGTGGAACACAATTAGTACAAAAAAAATTTCGAATTCGTTGATAGGTCCTATAACCGGACCATTGCCACGCTCACAAATCGCCATTAACCGAAAACATATAAAGTGCCATAACTAAGCACATTATTATAAGGCTGTAATTTGATACAAGGGATCACAGTAGTAAACGGTGCCAGTGGGTAAAAAATTTTGAAAACTGAGGGTGCCATCTAAMAAGTTTTGTTAAGTTTAAGCAACAATAGCCAAATTTGCTGAATACAAATCTTATAAGAACTTCTACCGACAGTATGAAAATGGATTAAATTTTACCACCGAGATGGTATGAGAGCTTTATGGGAGCCGGTGTGATAATTATACGATGGGCGTGACACCGCCCACTTTTTGGTGAAATCCCACATCTCAGGGCACAACCAACCGATTGTCAATTTAGCGCTTGGCACTCTTTTTATATTTTTAAGTCGCAGTATGAAAATGGACGAAATCGGAGAACAAACACGTCTAATGCCTATATAGGACGGGATAAAACTTTTCACGAATAATGTTTTTAGTATGTGCCAACTTTAAATTTATATCCTATAATAACCGTTCAAGCCAGTACCTATTTAGACCCCAGTATCTATAGATGCGTTTTGATAAAACATTTCGGTCAATGTGTATATATATATATTATATTATATTAAAAAATTCCTTAAAAAATACCTTCTATAACAAAGGTATATCTGTATGTCAAGTCYCCATATACTTAATATAAAGATTTTCGAACTTCGGGGTGGCCTTGTATCGCATATATCGGCCAATATGTGAGATATAACACTGAAAATAAAGGAGAGTGTTTATTCATAGCAGGGTCAAACCACGTCAAGTGGTCCATGAGAACTTCGCAAAACACCGATTTTGAAAATTAGGGACGCTTACCCCGTGATATAAATATTTCGTCAAAATTATATTTTTTGTTAAACTTATTGAAGGTTAAAATTTAAAGCACGACAAAATTGTAAAATTACTTTCTCATAAACGAGGTAAATCTATGATTTTGTAAAATCAAAGAAAAATGTTCGTGCTATATTATAGATATTTTTCATGATTCATTGGTTGAAATAAATATATTTTAATAATTTTTTGTTAAACAATTGAAAATTATCGTGTGTTCTTCACGCTAAAAAACCTGAAACGTGTATTCACCTTTAATAATCTGCAAAAAGGGGCTTTTCTTGCGTCCCAGATGTCGGGGGCTTACGAGATAGTTAGGGAACACTATCACTACCACAAACAATCTTAAACAAACAAACATTAAAATAGCCTTATATTTCAGTAAACGAACAATATTAAAGAAAAATCATCAAAACAACCTTATCTTGGAACTATAGAAGTGCACTATCAGTACAACAAACAATAACAACCCAAATAGTTATTTACTAGTAAACAACCGGCATCTCAATAGTATAAATAGCACAAAGATTTATGCAAACAAACCTTAACAAAAAATATATCGTATTATACCTAAACAAACTATCAACTAGTAATAAGTATCATACTAGTTAGTATTAATAGAAGTAAGAACCATGTAATAAGTTAGTCCTAAGAGTATAAATAAAAAGTACACATTTCGGTGCTCAAATATATTTACATTAATTATCAAAATATATTTACATTAAGTAAAAATTAACCAGCGCACTGCGTAACGATGGTTGATGAATATGCTTATATGCTTAAATTTTTTATTTGAATTTCTGAATGCGCATATACATACATTAATGTAATAAATTTAATTTCTATAAATAAGCAACATAATAAAAAAATATTTTTAAGTAAATTATATTATGAAAAAACCAAATAAAATTATTTAATAGGCAAGTCGGAATTGACTATAAATATTACTTTGAATGCATTTATACAAAATTATACTCAAATCAAAATATATGATTGCATAAAAATCTATAACAATATAAGCCAAAAGTCCAAAAATTACAGAGATGATTCCATAAGTTACGGCAAAGCTACGTGTGGGCTAAGTCAGCAGAAGTTATCATAAGAACGTTTGTCAATGTTACGGGAAAAGTTGCGCGTAGCCTGAGTCAGCGGAAGATATCGAAATAATGTTTACAAATTTCAATATTACGACAAAAGTTGAGAGTGGCCCAAGTCAGCACTCGTACGTAGGTAAAAATAGGTAACTGCAGTGCAACTGGCAGCGGATGCTTTCAGGGAGTGTAGTTTGCTGATTTTTTAGGCTAAAATATATGTAATTAGMATTAAGACATTTGTAATGAATCTAAAGCAGTGTATAATTTTATTAATAATTGGCACCCAAAGTGGGGCATAGACGAAATTTCTATTTAATCAAAAGATGCTAAAACGAAGAAGATGCTAAACTTGTCAGATCACATCCTCCAACGGAAATGCAGCATTCATGGAAATCTATTGTTGTAAGTTGATAAACTCATCTTTCATTATTGTGCGTGATTAAATTAATATAAAATTTTGTGGTTGCCTGGTATACACATTATTGGTGAATAAAGAAATAACTTTGAAACGTGATTTTAGAGGAGTGTGAATATTTTCTTATTTTTAATTTTGCATTCCCTGATTGATTGTCCTAATGAACCCATAGTTCTCTTAACTAGTTTCCAACTTTGAGAGCATTARCTTATCCGAAAGAATAAAGAAAAAAGTGAAATGAACGAATCAAGCATAACTCAGATAGTGAACGCAACTATTACTGCGGCATTGGGGGTTCAGAGAAGGGCATTTGAGGAAAGCTCAAATAATTGAAAGAATAAATAGGTAGTTTGTCAAAAGAACCGGTGGTGATTAAATCTGAAAAAAATTAAAATTATCCCAGGTAGGAGATGCAAAAAATCACTTGCTGTGGTATCGCTACCTGAATTTTCAGGAATTTTGTTTATTATTATGTTTTCTGGCGAGAGGCGGCACATAACGCATACGAAATATTAAAGTGTCACGATGGTAGCTCTCGGCATTATCAAGCTGCGACTATCATCAGCAATAGAAACCGCGGTGCCGCCGATGCGCTATTATCGTCTTTTAGCATAGTCTTAAATTTTGAGGCAATAATAGCACGACTGTACTTCGCATATTCTGAGCTATTCACTAAAAAGGCAAGGTTCCTTGAGCAATTCTACGACGAGGTCGAGAAGAAACTATCTTTAATAATCRACAAGACAAAGATGTCTTACGAAAGTAATATTTCGGACGCGATTAATGAAAACTATCGCAAAAATGCTTTAGAGTCTTCATTTCGGGACTTAGGTAGCCCCTGTGCGATATCCTTTTCGCATCGAAACCAAGTGTAATGCCATCCGCGTTGACACTTGCTCAAGAGGTCGATGCAAACCACGAACGATACATATTTGCAGCAAGCTTCGCGAATAGGCCGACGTGACAAAGAAAACAGATGGCAGCTAAAGAGGTGGCAAATATGTTAACAGTCAAAACACGTACGGTAAGGTGAATGTGGATATGCAAAAAACTCCCCATTTCGTATGGCAGTATAAGACTGGAACATATTGGCTTTTTTATATTGATGATGTGATAATTTTTTCCGAAACCCAACACGATTTTTTCAAAACAGATCTCCAATACCTAGATTTTCAGATATCAAATGGGTTGACAAAAACATGTTCACAAAAAATTTAAGCATCCCGAAGCTTCCTGAAACCAATAACTTTAGAGGGTGTACGGTCATTTCTACAAATAGCAGGATACTAAAGGTGTTTTGTTCGCTACTACGCTAAAATTGCAAAACCTCTAATGAATATCCTTACAGTGAATATGGTAAGGTGTCAGCCTCCCATTAAAAACAAAAAAACAAAAACAAATAATTAATATCTCATTCGACCAAGATAAAAAGAACGCGTTTAATAATCTAAAAAATATACTTATGACAGAAGACGTTATGGCGGTTTATCCAGACTTTACAAAAGCGGTCGACCTGACCATCGATGAATCTTCACACGCCCTTGGAGCGGTGCTTTCCCAGGGAGGAAGACTAATCACAATGATTTTGAGAACACTCAATAAAAAAGAAGATAATTTCGCCACTAATGAGCGGGAGCTTCTGGTCATTGTGCGGGCCCTCAAAAGCCTTACGCATTATTTATATGGTGTCAAGGAATTAAACATTTGAAATTTTTGACAATAACAAACAAATGGAAATAGTTACATAGGGGCATAACAGAGCTCACCGTGCTTCTCAGGAAAACGTTAARCAAATACTGCAAGACTATTTTCTCCCTAGAATTGAGAGAAAGCCAAAGAAGTGGCAGTAAATTTTTGACAATAACAAACAAATGGAAATAGTTACATAGGGGCATAACAGAGCTCACCGTGCTTCTCAGGAAAACGTTAAGCAAATACTGCAAGACTATTTTCTCCCTAGAATTGAGAGAAAGCCAGAGAAGTGGCAGTAAATTGCCAAATCTGCACGAAAGAAAAATGAATGTCTTATGTCATTCAATTAAG
Source organism: Bactrocera latifrons (assembly GCF_001853355.1). Taxonomy (NCBI): domain Eukaryota; kingdom Metazoa; phylum Arthropoda; class Insecta; order Diptera; family Tephritidae; genus Bactrocera; species Bactrocera latifrons. The sequence continues at coordinate 56,779 of NW_017537605.1, read as the reverse complement.
TATCCTTCACAGTACTTCTAATGGCCAGGTGGAGAGATTTCACAGTACGATTGGTGAAATCGCTAAATCCCTGAAATTGGAAAAGAGAATTGAGGACACAACGGACCTCATTATACTCGCCACAGAGAAACCAGTGGATGTCTTCCACTCGCAGGCCAAAAATATCGTGGAAAAAGCCCAAGAGGCAACACGAAGAATTCATAACCAGAACATTAGGTGTGGGCGAAACAATTCTAATCATGTCAAATAAACGCCAGGAAATAAACTCACTGCCTTGCACGTCGAAGGTGTGGTCCAAGAAGATTTGAGCTCCACGGTAAGCTAATAACTATAAGTTCTCTATTCTTCTGCCTCTGCCTTTCTTTATCCTACCAATCCTTGCTCTCTTTGGCTTCGAAACTTACCAACTGTAAAATTGTACAATACTCTCACTCCGACTATTTACCGACTACGGATGGTGACATGTTCTTATGGGACTCCTACGGTTACTTTGGCACACAACAAATCTTACGACCTATGCCGATATGACGCTTGAATTTTAGCAATCACACTTGCACAACTGGGGTTATTAAACCCGGTTATTTTGGATAACCATAAAACATATTCAATTTTGAAAACCGAGTCATTCAACAATATCACCGTAACTGAATTGTTATTAATTTCTAAGTTTGAAGTATTTCATGACAATAAACTTTTCCACTTCCGAGTTAAGTTTCCTAGACCTAAGCTTATCTGAATTAGGAAAACTATAGCACCTGTGGCACATATCCTACCGCAACAGTAACACATAACAATGGTACTGTTTCACTAAAAAGATGTACTTACCTAGTAACATTTTCGAGTGAAGCTAACCTTAATGGAACGATCTGCACAAATCTCAACGATATGCCAATAGCAGTAGCCGGACTTCCTTGGGCCATTCAAATAAATATAACCGGGCACGACGATATAACGAGTTTATCTTACTTACGACACTGGACTCTAGAAAATCGCCAACTAATGGACCAATGGTTACAAGATAGAATGGGCAACAACATCATTGACCCTAATAGCATCAACTGTCATTGCCGTGTTTCTGATCCTAATATGCTCCGCGAGAAAACGGAGAAAAGCAGGCTCCAATAGTAAGACTAGTGCAAAACATCACTCAGCCTAAAACTAAAATAAGCCAAATTGTAAAAAGTTAAGAAAACCACTTTTTGTTAAACTTATCAATTCCAAATTTGTGTAAAAAGATACAATTCGGCCATTACACAAAATTATTCGCGTGCTTCACCACAGTTTACCTGTACATCACGGGCAATAAATTAAGTTAGAAAAATTATGATAATATCAATGCTTAAAAATGTACGCTTACAGATTCGTATACACACTAAATTTTCTCGACTTCAAAGCTGCTTTTGACAGCACGAAAAGGAGCTCCCTTTATGCCGCAATGTCTGAATGTGTTCAGGCAAGGCTCTCAATCTGCTGCTGGAGAAAATAATTCGAGCTGAAGAACTTAATCTAGCAGGTACAATCTTCTATAAGAGTGTTCAGTTGCTGGCGTATGTCGATGATGTTATTATCATTGGGCTTAACCGCCTCGTTAGTTCTGCTTTCTCTAAAATGGATAAAGGGGCAAAGCAAATGGGTCAGGTAGTGACGAGGGCAGGACGGAATATCTCCTGTCATCAAACAAACAGTCATCGCACTCGCGAMTAGGCTCCGACGTTACTGTTGACAGTCATATCTTCGGAGTCGAAGATAATTTGTTCTATCTGAGAGTCAGCATTAACAGCAACAACATTGTCGGCCTCGGAATCCATCGCAGAATAACTCTTGTCAGATTTATTGCTTCTTAGGCATTGGCCACAGCGAATACCTTATTCGATGGATCGATGAGCTGTATGAGATATACGATGACATTGACACAGTTCAGGAATTAAAAGACAGCGGCTACAAATGATTGCGTATAAGCATATAAATCAAAGGGCTAACATGCGTGTGTAATATCAGTACAAACTTCTGAATATACATAAGTTTCATACAATGTTGAGCTCTCTTCACGCGCCTCGGCTAGCTTTCATCGCATTGCGTTAGCTTTTAACAATTCACAMGCTTGTTTGCAGTTGGCCCTTCTCTATAATTTACGTTCTCTACAAAATTCGATTTGCACGTTCTCATTGTTTGACGTCCTCTGCATCAACCTGACATCTTTTTTCTTTTTCCAACCACCACTGTCATCTCGTATATATAAGTTAGCTACCTACATTATTTTAATTATATACCATAAAAAATGTCATTTGTATGAGAAATTGTTAAAGTTTATAATTTAGATGTAGAAACGTTTTATACATAAGGTTCGTTTATTCAGACCGACATGAAATTTTCTTTATAAGACAAATCACAAGAATAATAAAATGATTAGAATATAATAATTACAACAAGTTGCAAGTACTTTCAACATTCCTCCTCAACATAATATTAACTGCAATAGTAATAACCCAAATATGTATATGTATTATTCTAATCCCAAAAGTTTAAAAAATTTATGACGATTACATTTTTCTAAGTTTTTGGAACGTAATGAATTGAAATTTGTCTACTATTTAAAACTTCGCGTATATGATGATATATTAAATGAAGTGCCCCCAAATTATCGCCGTTGATTTTTATAGGATTATTCGTTGGATCAATCCCGATTTCTTTCATATGTGGCTTCTTTCGCTTCTGCGGATGTCGCCACGTATTCCGCTTCTGTACTGCTGAGTGCAACTGTGTTTTGTTTCTTAGATTGCCAAGGTAATACGCTGCCTGCCAAAAAGAAAGCATATCCCGTATAAGACTTTCTGTCCGTAGCGTCGCTACCCCAATCAGTATCTGCATAGCCTTCAATAGACTTTCCTGTTTTTAAATAATGCAATTTATAATCACTTGTTTTATTTAAATATCGTAATATATGTTTGGCTCCTGTCTCGTGTTCGATGTGTGTATCTTTATTACGCTGTGATCCTTTAGAAATGGCGTGTAAAATATCGAGTCTTGTTAAAATTGCTAAATACATAAGCGAACCGATATGTGACTGATATTTCGTTTGATCAACTTTCTTGCAATTTTCGTTGTTGCATTTAACTTGAAATTTAGGTTCAAGTGGAGTTACAACGGGCCTACAATTAATCATACATAATTAGATTGGGTGATTGTACTTGCTCCAGTTTCCCCTTTGCTCTGAAATGTCATTCCTAAAAAATGTTTCAGTGGTCCGTTATCAATTACTTTAAATTCATTTCCAATTTTCTTCTTGATTTCAATTAAATCTGCTTTATCGGTTGAAGCAAGCATAATGTCATCAACATAAACAGCAATTATATTAAAACACCCATTAGAATGTTTCGTATAAACGCAAGGTTCACTTGAACATGACAAAAAATCAATTTTCTTCAAAATGAAATCGAGTTTTGAATTCCATTCTCTTCCTGATTGTTTGAGTCGATATAACGACTTGTGAAGTTGTTTCATTTAAACTGTGTCATGAAGTTCCCCATTTAAATAAACTGTTGCAACGTCAATTTGGTGTAAATGCATTTGGTGCTCTATGCAATTATCATCCAAAGAGTTTCGTAGCGTACCACTGGTCAAAAAGTTTCTTTGTAATTTATACCGTATTGCTGACTACAACCCTTTGCTATTAGCCTTACCTCAAAACGTTCAATATTACCATCAACATCTCGCTTCACAGAAAAAACCCATTTACATCCGACAACTTTCAGCGTCCATGTGTTATTGTCTATCAACGCATCATATTCAACATGCATGGTTTTCTTCCATTCTGCAAAATATTCGCTGACTAATGCTTCTCCAACAGTTTCAGGTATCTTTATGCTGTTATTCATTGAATTCAATATATTATGTTGCTTTCTAGGACCACCAACCCTGAAAGTTCGGATTATTTTTGGCCTTCCTCTTCCTCTTATATTAGATTTCTCATTATTTATCATATTAATAGGATCTACTTCAACTTTATCCTCTTTTGCTATCGGAATATTGCTGGTACTCGTAACTATTTGCTCTCCTCCTCCAGCGAGATTCTCTATGCCCTCTGTGTCAGTTACTGCATCGTCATTATTTGTTTTGAGTATTAATTCGCTCACGTCTACCTTATCACTGACTTCATTAATTTTCTGAGTATTGGGTTATACAAACAATATGCCTTGGCCTTTTCTGCATATCCAACCATAATATATTCTTTAACTTTAGGCCGAAACTTATTAATTTCTTTCTTATTTAGAGCAATTGCTAATGATCCAAAAGTTTTTAGAAAATGAACCATTGGTTTTGTTTCTAACCAAGCTTCGTAAGGAGTTTTATTTACTAGAATCTTTGTTGGCGATCTATTGCATAGAAATACAGCGGTAGAAATTGCCAAAGCCCAAAAACTTTCATCCATTCCTGTATGAACTAACATACATCGCATCATTTCAACTAAAGTGCGATTTGCGCGCTCAGCTACATCATTTTGTTTAAGTGTATATGGTACAGCAAGTTCACGCTTAATACCGCACATATTTAAGTAACTGTCGGAATCTTTATTTAAAAATTCACGCCCATTGTCGCTGCGAATAGCTTTTATTCTTTTCGCCAGTTTGGCATTCCACCATAGTTTTAAAGTGTTTAAATTTTAGTAAAACTTCTCTATTAGTTTTAAGGAAATATACGAACATCCCAACAACCTCGATTTGTCATCGATAAAGGTTAGAAAATATTTTGAACCACCAATTGATGTTTTATTAATTGGACCACAAACGTATGTATGGATTAACTCAAGAAAATCTTTAGATACTGAGTTCGACATATTTGGAAATGGTTTCATTCATATTTTGCTTTTCATGCATGTAATGCATTCATTGTATTGTGAAATATTAATAGCTTTCATACCATGTACTAACTCTCTATTAGACTAGCGTCTAGCGTTAGAATAAAAACATGAATTCGGTGCTTTTCCAAAAATGAACAAATTATTGCGTTTGTGCACCTTCAGTAAATTTTTACCAGCAGCATTTTTGATGACGCAAAATTTATTATTAAACGAAATTGTGCACCCTGTGCCCTATGCTCGAAGCCTTTCCAACAGATATAAAATTTGATTGTAGATCTGGGACGTACAGAACATTCCTCATGATAACATCCCTCGTTTCGTAGGATCACAGTCCCAATACCTTGCGCTTCGATAAAATGTTCCCCCGCTAAACTCATCTTTTCAGTATGATTCTGAAACGTATGAAACAAACTGCGCTCACAACACATACATATGTGATGTCGCCCCACTGTCCACGCACCATGTCGAAACGGTTAAATTCTTGTACACCAGATGCTGCGATTACACTTTCAACAGCATTCTGAGTTTACTGCCTAGATGCTCTGCATTGTGCAGCCAGATGACCTTTATTCCCACAATTATAGCATTTAATGTTAGATTGCTTCGTTACCGAATTTGAAGCATATCTTTTACGAGTATTTCTGTTGAGATTTCTGTGCGATTTCTGAAATTCGTCCTTGCCGAAAACGCCTGTTTATTCTCGATATTTTCAACATCTGCATCCTTCTCCTGACGACGTTCACCTTCTTCAAGTAATTTAATTTTCAACGCATTTAATGATGGTAAATTATCACGTGTTTCTATAGCGTCCACGAAATTTTCATATGACTGCGGTAAACTTGATAGCAGAATAATGACCAACATTTCCTCTGGTACTACTATACCAATTTCAGCCATTTTCTCAATGATATCAGAGAACTGCTTTATGTGCTTCGAAACATTTTCGCTCTCAGACAAACTAAGATACAGATATTTCTTGAAACACGTAATTCCACTTTTATATGYTTGTCTTTTTTATATTTAGATCTCTTGTAATTTCCTCCAGGCCTCTAGTGAAGTASTGCAGTGTCTAATATGATTTAMCTGCGATGGSTTGACACAAAGCGTAATGCTCGCAAGCGCCTTCTCATCTTTTGCGTCGAACGTGGCTGATTCTTCTAGCGTTGCATTTTCGTTCTTTTCATGCTTACCAGATACGGTTCCCCATAAATCGGCATGAATAAGAACACTTTTCATGTGGACTGACCACGACGAATAATTTGTGTCATCGAGCTTATCAATGGAAAACAACCCAGAAGTAGCCATTGTTAGTTGTTAGTCGCGTAAATTTTTTTTTCTCTAAACGTTTGATTGGTTTAGTATCGCGGTTATGCCTTTCCTAATTCTCATAATCTGTTAAAGTTTATAATTTAGATGTAGAAACGTTTTATACATAAGATTCGTTTATTMAGACTGCCAAGAAATTTTCTTTATAAGACAAATCACAAGAAGAATACATGATTATAATATAATAATTAAAACAAGTACTTTGTGTTGCAAGTACTTTCAACAAAAATAACAATATTTTTTATAAGATACTGTGAAACGTATAAAAATGGGATCTCTCGTTCATCGATTTGTTCGGTTATTTTATTTTCACTTATTGTAAAATTGTATTTGAAAAGAAAGTGGTGAGTATTTTCCATTAAATTAGGTCATGATTCATTCTTTTATCTGACTTCACGAAATATGTACATATATAGGTACATTAATGAATTATCGTAATTAAATTAGGTTGCCCGGAATTCTGGGGAATATTTTGACATTATTACCAATAATACCGGATTTTAATACAATATTATTAGCCCGAATAGTACATATGTATACATATATTATACTTACCAGGGGATAAATATCCTGCAATGAGGAAATGTTGTATAAAACCGAACTGTTCCAGAAACCTCGAAGAGTATGTTCCACTCGAATCTGTAAAACGATTTTAAGACAATGAATCTGTTCGAATTAAATGAACTATAAAAAAACATTATCTGATAAAGGTACAAATATTGAAAATATTAAATGTGAGCGATATCTAAAATACCACTTTCATTATTGTATACAWATTTATTCTTAGTAATAGCTTGACTGGAAGTTATAAACCTCGTTCACTTCTCTTAAATTTTTCCTCTTTACCATTATTTTATTGAATTTGCCATTCGCAACACCAAAACGTACAAAATACAACTTGTGCAAGAACCGAAGCCGCTCAACATTGCCAAGCGTAATCGCTTCCAAGAACATCCGACGTTTTTAAACCAAATTTTGGTCAGCGAGGAGACACATGACATGGCTCGATGGATATGTAAACAAGTAAAATTACCGCATTTCACACAAAGAGCAACCTTAAGAGATTTAAGAGCTGCCATTTCATCCAGAAATAAACAACGATTTGGTGTGGTGTGGGGACCGTTTTAATAACCGCTCCTTATTTCTTTAAAAATGATGAAGATGAAAACGCATTGTCAGTGGCGACCGTTATTGCATTATATTAACCGACTATTTGATGATTGGCCACCAAGGTCGTGTGATATCACACCATTAGACTACTTCCTGTACGCAAAATCTAAAGGGTATGTGGAAAATCCGTCCTCGATACCGGCCTTGAATCAAAACATAACGTGTGTAACTAGTCGAAATGTTCGAATGAGTCATGGAAAGTTTGACTCAACTCCAGTGAAATATTTTCGTGTCACTCCTCACAGGTTTTTTTATTGTATTTAGCCAGAGTTTGGTATATTAGCCCTCAGTGGCATTTTGCACCTTTCGGGCACGTGTACGTTTTGAGGCCTAGATGAGGAGATCATCACGAACAAACATGRAGAGGGAATTGAGAACAACGTATTTTCCCAATCCTTGTTTACAAATAAGAGCGCGCGTATAATGTATACGGAGTTGAACTGTGGGTAATAATTGTACAATTGCTATTTAAATTATAATAACGTCAGTTTTGAATCACAGTTTTGGCAAACACAACTGCACAAATGAACGCTTAGCACACACCTATTAGCGGTTGTATTCTATTTGTTTGCTTAGCCACTTTCAATTAATAATGCCATACCGCGCAAATATATTTTTACTTGGTGATTTTTTATTTTATTTTTTTGAAAATATGTGTTCCTTTTCTAAAGTACGTATTATTATTTTAAAACGTTTCCAGAGCCAACATAGATCTTTAAAATTTAATAAAACAATAATAAAAAAAAACCTCAATTSTTTGAATATTTTACTAAAAAAACAAAAATACAGAAAAATATCACAAATCATATATTTATATAAGTTTTTTCATTAAACGGAACTGAAGTATGTTTAAAGAAGATATATATTTTGGTCACAAATATCTTTTTGTTTTATATACATATGTAGATATATAAAATTGATTTGCTTATGTACGTATAAAAGCCCAAAACTTGTGAAAAAAGATTTTCCAAGTGTAACTAAAATGAATTTTTGCAACTGACATCATCACCATTAACAGTTTTATTGGAGATTRKTACRAAATAGGAGCAACAGTAGAGCATTGTGAAGTTTTAAAATGTGTTGTGTTATATAAGCATTTTCATTAAACGGAACTGAAATATGTTTAAAGAAGATATATATTTTGGTCACAAATATCTTTTTGTTTTATATACATATGTAGGTATATAAAATTGATTTGCATATGTACGTATAAAAGCCCAAAACTTGTGGAAAAAGATTTTCCAATTGTAAATAAAATGAATTTTCACAACTGACATCATCACCATTAACAGTTTTATTAGAGATTGGAACAAAATAGGAGCAACAATAGAGTATTGTGAAGTTTTAAAATGTGTTGTTTTCTTATTGAATGAAATAGATACAAGTATAATTTATATCATTTTTTTCTAACGGTCATTTAAATTTTCTACCATACAAAGGTAAATAAAAACAAATATTAATGCGAAACTCTAAAGCCTGCAAAATATTTTTACCTCATTTTGTTCACACAACTTTGCAATTCCGATATGAAGTAAATTTCCTCTCTTTAATTTATGTATAATGTCAGTATTGCCGCAACTATTCTGCGATTAACATAAAGTTTTGGAGGAATGTAATTGATGTTTATGCCCTTCGTTCCGTAAGCTGATATTCGCCCCATCCATCCCTCGTTTAAACTTTGCAGGCAAAAAAATTGCCCATCCCTATATTTAGAAATGCAAAATATTTTATAATTTTTTCAGTTTTATTTTTTTATTTCACTATTTGTTCGTAAAACTGTGTAATTATTTTTTTCAAATTTATCTTCTAAGTATTCTAATTATTTTTTAATAATCTGCTTCAAAACTTTCGCACGACCAACACGCTCAACTTTGCTTCGATTTATGAGTTATAACATGATTGATTATTACATAACCATTATGTTATTATTCACCGAATTTAAATTGATCCAAAAGGTGAGTATTTGAAAGTGGCCTTTCTGTATTTAACTTTTTAAATGATGTTTTTAAATTATGGCTGAAAGGATTTAGGATTACGATTTCAGTAAATACACCTGGAATGTCCGGTCTCTTATGCCTTGATCACACGTAACGAGTAGAGCGGCGAGACAGTGACTCGGCCGAGTGCTCGTTTCGTTTAAACAGTAAGGCAAGTAATAATGAACCGAGTCAGTGGGCGAGTATAGTGGCGAGAGAGTCACTAGAATCAAATTTTATTTACTAGGCCGAGTGCTTCTTTTTTCTTTACTCTTTTGCCCCTTCTGATCTAATCACTGACTCGCTCGTTGCATGTGAACACGCGTTCGGTCTTCACTCGCCACTCGGTCGATTTTTATGTTGTTTATTTAGTTTCAATTGCATTTTGCATTGTAAGAGAATTGAAATGGCAAATACTCTTTTATGAGATGCGGTAGAACTTCATTAAAAACTCTTTTAAAATGTCTTTTTCTACCAAACATTGTAAATAAAACTTTGAAAAACTTCACTGTCTAACTAGATGAACATAATACGTGTAAACCTCTACTCGCCAAAGCAACTCTATCGGCCGAGTGTCATACTCGGCCAGAATTCTGTCTCGCCACTGTACTCGTTACGTGTAACAAGGCCACTAATTGGGAAGGGGGCCGCTAATCAGCTGGTTGATGTATTCGCAAAAGGCTCACATCACCTCCGTCCAATAATGCAATGGATCTGACAAGGACTGAGATTAGTAGATCCTTGTGGCAATTACTACTAGGTGGCCCCCACTTTTTGGTGAAATTCCATATCTTGGTACAGTTCCATATCTTTGGTGAGAGCACGAGTGATTTCAACGTTTTCAACTTGGTCGTGAGGACATAAATGACGATCAACGTGTGGGCGAATCAAAATCAGTGATCACCGGAAATTACATCGAAACTGCGCGTTCATCAAAAATCACCCGAAATTATCATTGCAATTCATGGAAATGCAATTGAACATCTCCAAAACATCGACTTATCACATTTTGACTGAACATTTGGGCTTACGAAAGATGTGAACAGCAAAGCGACGGGCCGATGGATTGCCGACCGAGCTATTCAAACATGGCGGCGAAGAACTCATAAGGAGTATGCATCAGCTTCTTTTTAAAATATGGTCGSACGAAAGCATGCCCAACGATTGACATTTAAGTGTGCTATGCCCAATTCTCAAAAAAGGAAACCCCACAATCTGCGCCAACTACCATGCAGGATTAAAGCCCACCGTCAACAAACTGATTGGATCTTATCTGTGTGGCTCTAGATCTGGCAAATCAACAAYTGCCCACATATTTACCATAACCAAATCTTGTAAAAGGCCAGTGATAGGAGAATCGACACTCACCACCTCTTCATCGATTTCAAAGCTGCTTTCGACAGCACGAAAATGGACTGCCTTTTTGTCGCGATGTCTGAATTTGGTATCCCCGCAAAACTAATGCGACTGTGTAAACTGACGTTGACCAGTACCGAAAGCTCCGTCAAAATCGGGAAGGACCTCCCCGAGGCATTCGATGCCAAACGAAGTTTTAGACAAGGCGACTCCCTATCGGTCTATTTCTTCAACCTGCTTCTGGAGAAAATAATTCTAGCTGAAGAACTAAATAGAGAAGGTATCATCTTCTATAAGAGTGTACAGCTCCTGGCGTATGCCATTAGTTCTGCTTTCTCCAGACTGGACAAGGAAGCAAAACAAATAGGTCTGGCAGGGAACGAGGGCAAGACGAAATATCTCCTGTCATCAAACAAACAGTTGTCGCACACGCGACTTGGCTCTCAAGTCACTGTTGGCAGCCACAACTTTGAAGTCGTAGATAATTTCGTCTATCTTGGAACCAGCGTAAATACCACCAGCCTAGAACTCCAACGCAGAATAACTCATGCCAACAGGTACTACTTCGGACTGAGTGGGCAACTGAGAAGCAAAGTCCTCTCTCAACTAACAAAAACCAAACTCTATAAGTCACTTTTAATTCCCGTCCTGGTATATGGTGCAGAGGCTTGGACGATGGCAACAACCGATAAGTCGACGTTGCGAGGTTTCGAGAGAAGAGTTCTGCGAAAAATTTATGGGCCTTTGCGCGTTGGCCACGGCGATTATCGCATTCGATGGAATGATGAGCTGTACGAGATATATGACAACATTGACATAGTTCAGCGAATTAAAAGACAGCGGCTACGCTGGCTGGTCATGTTGTCCGAATGGACGAAAACACTCCAGCTCTGAAGATATTCGACGCTGTACCCACCGGGGGAAGCAGAGGAAGAGGAAGACCTCCACTCCGTTGGAAGCACCAGGTGGAGAAGGACCTGGCTTCACTTGGAATATCCAATTGGCGCCACGTAGCGAAAAGAAGAAACGACTGGCGCGCTGTTGTTAAGTCGGCTATAACCGCGTAAGCAGTGTCTACGTCAATTAAGAAGAAGAAGATACCAGTGTAGTTACAAATTATAGCAACACATGCTCCGTGACTAAAATTGCTAAATGTGAAGCGACGTGGYTTGATAGAGAAGTTGAAAAAGGTGCTGCTTTCGAATGATATAATACATTCTTAGCGGTTTATCCTCCACGTTATCCAGCATAAAAAAGACAAAAGCTGACAGCTAAAATCATGGTGGTTCGTGCACTCTGATATTGTAGGGCATGTTTTTTACTGTGGAAACTTATCTTGAAGAAACAACAATATCAACATCAATAAACACTGAAAGTTCAAGTGATGTACCTTTTCCTAGAATATCTCAACTCATCTGCAAATTTCTGATGTTCAAGTGAACGTAGGCAAAAATTTAGAGCAGAGTATTGACGCTCACGTGAAAAAGCTTCTAATCGAAAATCCCTGGGTTCCACCTTAATATTGCACATTTCCATTTTTACGAGAACTGTTTGTGGTAAGGAAATAGGAAACTTAGCCTCCCGGAATCATTTAAGTTTTTACATGGGTTACAGGTTTAAAATTTTATTTTTTTATTAACCTATACAGCACCTCTAGACCATTTAAGTAGATCCGAATAATAGTTTTAGAGATACAACCTTGAGAACTTTTGAGATCGAGGCTAGGTAGGCTAAGTGCGCCGTCTTTAAGCGCGTTTTTCACGAAGCTGTGTTTATGAAGTCGGGTGGCAAGATTGCTTGAGAACCAATCAACCGTCTAAGTTTAAGAAATTAGTAAGAACAAAAAGCAAAATACTTATCTTGAGAATGAATGGCTGCGGGAAAAGCAACGATACTCATCGCAGCCGTGTGCAAATTTGAATTCATAATTGGAAGAAGCGAAAGCTAAAAACAACAAGTTACCGACGACTGCATTAAAAACGTTGAAGAACTGCGTTAAAGACCTATACCCCACAGTTCATAGTTGTTTTCGCATATTCTGCACACTTCTCTCTTCTTTTGGCTCTTACAGATGGCTTTGATAATTTGTATACTCGCTCTTATTCGTCACCCTGGATGTCAATGGACATCGCACCGGCTATTACCTTTTCGAGTTAAAAACGCCGGCTGGAATGCACTCAGCCTTTATTTGCCATCATTCTTGATAAGCCATTCAGGATTTTATTCGCTTTACCTGCAGTCCTTTAATTTGAGCCTTGAGTCTACTATTCCTCCCAGATATTTTAGGTGTGACTGTGTGAATCTCGCTCTACCCTATGGTGAGAGATATACTATTCTTCACTTTTCTAAAAACAACTAACAACAATTTCCATAAGATATTGGGAAGCGCGTATGTCATAATAAAAATTGATTATGTTTGTACACTTTGCTGAGTTGAAGGAATTCTTCACATCCAGGGTGATCAGCGCACAATATTTTTTTCCCGCMTTTCCATCGCTGCACATTTCGCAGTGTCAATGACATCGTATASTGCGTCAATTGTTCCGGTTATGGCCAAAATTTCTTCTTCATTTCATTTCGGGTCTTCGTTTACTTCCTCACAGAGTTTTTCAAAACACTTCTTTTTACTGCGGCTGACTTCAGACGCTTCTTCCTAAAYTTAAATACTTTTCTCAGACTGCTTTAATTTTCTTCACGTTGATTACGTTGTAGGCGGCGTCTAGCTGAATTGCAGAGCTTTCTCAGTCCACCTATTTCTTCATTCCACTAATACGTTGGCTTCCGCTTGTTGTGATGTACTGTCCTACGCAGATACCAAGTGTATGCGTCTTCGCCTTGTATAATTGYTTAACTCCAATTTAAAAAAAGTTCATCATAAAAATATCTTCGTTTCCAGATTCATTTTTAGCATGTGCYTCTGCTGCGATGTTTCGTCCCTCCGGCATATGAGATTTCAGCAACAATAGGAGTGTGGTCACTATTTGTAAATATGTCCGTCACCTCCCACATAATGCGCCTGATAAAAGCGTCGTTGGCAACCATGAGGTTGATTATGGAGCCCTTGTTTCTCTTTTCAAAAGTATTTTGTGTTCGGCTATTCAAGATCGTACCTGCGATTATAATTTGTGATTTCCCTCTGGTTTTTAGCGCAAGTTCCAGACGGAAGTCTTCAAAATCTTTAACTGAAATAAATGCCGATTTGAAGTCATCAGTTCTTTGGAGATACATATATACAGAAATCTTCACAATTATAAAAATCTTAGCTGGTGGTGTGAATTTACATGAATCACATTTTTCACATGGCCAACTTTATGTTATCTGTTCCAGAAAAACTTGTTTACTATTTCGCTTTATACGTAGCGAAGCGCATTAGGGGCCACTAATTAAAATATTGTATATAAGATTTCCTGCCCCTAATCATCGTTGATAACTACATATGTATGTATGTTGACAGTTTGCTTGAATAATTTTTTTTAATTTCCCTCAACAAGAGTCAAAAATGTTTGAGGTCTTTTGTTTTATTCGCTGCCTAAATGTTATATTTTGTTGTTGGGAATTTTATTGGAATATCTAGGTAAAGGCGGCTAAACTATTTTATATTAAAAAATAGAAAATCTCGTGGTTTTATACTTTTTAAAAAAATTGGATTTGTTGCTGACTATTCAAAATATTCTAAATTGCGCCGACAATTTGCTGAACTTAACAAAATATGTTATAAAAATTATATAAATAAAGTAAAAAATAATATTATACGTAATCCAAAATTGTTCTATGTTTTCGTCAACTCCAAACGCAGGATTTCTAATTTTACGTCTGCTATGAAATATAAGTCTAGTATGTCCAGTGACAATCACACCATTTCTAATATGTTCGCTGAATTCKTTAGGTCCAATTACTTTCAAAAATCTCCAAAAAATGTTCCGAATCAGCACAAGCTATGTCCGATTTCTGTCATTAATGCACCTACCATTTCCGRAGCAGACGTCTTATATCAGTTAAATATATTAGAACAATCATACAATTATGGTCCAGATATGATTTYCTCGTGCTTTCTTAAGAAATGTGCCAAATATATATGGGCATATCCCAGAAACTGTCTACCAACCAAAAATATTTGAACTTAATCCAACCTAATTTTTTTTTTAATGGAGCACTAGAATAGATATCCAATTTTATAAATTTATAAAAAAAAAATTATTTCGATGATGATTAATACAAAAATTATTACCAAATCCTACCCTACCTCAGGTCTTTTCAGGTGTTATACAAAAAGAGTGAAATTTTTTACGTGTTCATCATTGCTTTAGTATTAACGAGGATGGTCCGATCGAAAGCCATATTGTTATTTATTCAATTCCCCTTAAAATTAAAAAAAAAATTTCATTTACTTTTCTGGAAAYTTTAAAATTTGGTATGAAATGCCAGGTAAATGCGTTGTAGCGTTCATAACGGAAAATCAGGTTTTTTTTATATTGTGAGTAGAAATTTTTTTTTTCAAATCATCTATAATTTTAATTTAAATAAATATCCTGCTTTTAAGAAAAAAAAATTTTTTCATTCTACAATTAAAAATAAAAAAATTACAGCATATTCATTTCTGGCGTGCGTAACGATTTGAGTTCTCACAAAAATGACAATGGAAACCTTTGCAATTTTTATTCAGTTTTCTTATCACTTCGCTTCT
>NW_017537605.1:24939-41084 GCF_001853355.1 Bactrocera latifrons | reverse complement strand
AAACTGCCGGTAGAAAGTCCACACTTATGTATATCAAAATCAAATAACCTTCCAATATCTAAAAGATTCATGGTTATGAYAATTAGAGAAGCATATGAATTGTTTAAAACAACGTTTCCTGGAACAAATATTTCACGTACTAAATTTCATAACAACCGACCAAAACACGTGGAATTGTTTAGTAAGCTTCCACATAACATGTKTGTTTGCCAGTATCACCCCAATTTTTAATTTTTATTTTAAGCTGTGTTTGGCATTTTTCGTATGTTCCCATCTAACTTCGGCAATTTTTTAAGAAAAGTGTGTTGTGACGAAAGAAATGAAGTTTGTATGAGGAATGAATGTAACAAGTGCATTAAAGACATTACAGACGCTTTCGCTTACTGAATGGAAGCATTGGAGAACCGTTGATAAACGCATTATCATTAGTTATACGAAAGGACTAATAACTGATTTGATTAATGAATTGGAATCTCAGTTACCTTCCTTTAAACTGCATACTTACTTTAAAAGGACTCAACAAAAATACTTTCAAGACCGAAAAACATCTATTAAACAAGATGAGGCTGTTCTGCAAGTCGATTTTGCGGAAAACTATAGGCTCCTCAATCAAAATGATATTCAGTCTGCACATTTTAGTTACTCCCAAGTTACCATTTTCACTTGTGTTGCCTGTTTGCACAATTGCACAAGATCATTTGCTATTACGAGCGATCAACTGGCACACAATAAATATGATGTTTACTGTTTTCTCCAGTTAAATGTAAAGAAACTTAAAGAACAAAACGCTATTTCGAAKTTATTTTTATTTTCTGATGGCTGTGCAAGTCAATTTAAAAACAAGTTCATTTTGAGTACTATACCGTTTTTTAAAAAAAAATTAGATTTGACCAACTTTCAGTGGAATTTTTTTGAAACTGCTCACGGAAAGGGTGCAGTAGACGGAATTGGAGCTGTCATAAARAGAAAAATTTGGCAAATGGTGAAAGCTCAGAATATTGCTCTTAATAATGCCCATGATTTTTTTAAATTGGCAAAAATTAATGTAAATGGTATTTCTATTTTATATGTAATATATATATCTTTCGGAGAGATGGGCTAACGTTAAGAGCATTACCGGAATAAAAAGCAACCATTATTTTTCATTTCTTAATAAAAGTGAGCTCGAAATAGCACTAACGGCAGATTCAGCAAAACATAAAATTTATTTATAAACATATATACATTAATAAATTAATTYATAAACATAAAATATGAATTAAATAATCTTATTAAAAAAGAGTATAAATTGTTTTGTTAAAATAAATACAATTGTTYTTATTTATATRCTAYTGGAAAAAATTTAGCGTGCGTAACGTTGGGTTCGCGGCCATTGATAAAAAAACTACAATCTTTTTTGGCTGCAAGTAAGTTATTTTAGATTCTCTTATATTCATCTTTCTTTAAGGTATTTCATTTGGTGTGCTTTATTATACAAAATTTGCTAAAAATTACGAAAGCATGCCTCAACCTTCAAAGCTACTTCCATTTTCTGTAGCGTGCGTAACAATACTTTGAGATCAAATTTTTCGTAGCTTAAACCTGTTACAAAAAATATTTCGATGTCATTCGAAAGTACACTCAAATCCCACTAAACACTGTGTATRACTTGAAGGTATGTCTTTTGAAAGACCAAAAAGTTGTTATATTTCACTCCGAAGACGCGTACGAATGTGGCGTTCGTAACGCAGGATTCGCCTATATACCAACCCCAAACAAAACTATTAATGACATATCATCTGTTGTTAAGTTTTCAAAAGTTTTATTGTATGCTGACGATGTAAAACTTTTTAAATCACTCACCTCGAATAGCGAAAGATGTCAGTTTCAAACAGACTTAACCCAGCAGGGACGATAACTATTTTTTTTTTTTTTTTTAGTAGGAAGATGAAATTTTGAGGGCTTGTTAATGTTGTTAGAATGTATTAATAAAATGACCTGTGATCATATGGTAACGCTAAGACCTACAGGGTACAGGTTTACATTTACCTTAAAAATGTAATGTGCCATAAGAAAATAAGTTAATTAAGCCAAGTAATGTGAATAAAATAATGAACTTTATTGGAATAGTTAAAAAAACATATTTATTTTTGGTTTTCGTTGTCAATATGGTACTGAGCGAAGCACTTGATGCATAAACCTACATTGCATTTAATACATCGAGTTCTCACACAACACAAGTTTCACCTAAGCAGCGGCGTCTATTTATGATTGGTTCAATAAAAGGATCAGTGTGATCAGAGCGGATGTTTCTATATACGCCATCGTGCAGCCGGAGTCGTTTCGGGCCAGGTTGAACCGGCGGTTTGCCGTAATGTTTGCAAAATACTACAATTTCACGTCTAAACTCTAATTGCGAAAGCTTCTTCGAACTCTGTTGAAGGTGCCAAGCATTGGATACTGCAACGTCAATAAGCCAARTAAATATTGAAGACCACCACTTCTTTCCCCGGTATGCTATTCGGTACATATTTACGTTTTCGAGGCTATCAACACTGCACATGTATTTATTATACTCCGTTATCACGCATGGACGTGGAATGGCGATCTTTTTCCCAGCTTTTTTGCAGTATCGCGAAGCTGATGAAATTGACAAGCTACCGTAAGAAGTTGAAGCGGCACACACAACAGAGTTATCAACCCACTTAGTCAGCTTTATTCCAATATTTTCTATTGGAGCAGTTTCGAATGAGCCTCTATTAAACTTTTTCATTGAAACTTTTGTTTTCAAAGGGCAGCTGGAAGGAATACGATTTTCTCTTACCGTTCCCGTTCCATTGTACCCCATCGTCTTCAGATAAGTCTGTAATGGAAAATGTAAAAAGGTTGTCGAAATAGAAAGAAAATGGTAAACTCCTTGTGTTTTCGTCAAAATCATTTATCATGTTTATGAGAGGTGCTGCACACTTTCTAAATAACTGTTCGTATTCCGTGTTTGAACGTGGATTTCTTCCTTGGTATATGTCGAAATTGACTAGGTATCCGGACTGAGTGCATAAAGACCAAACTTTGTAGCCGAAAGGGATATGTTTGCCTTTTAGAAACTGCTTGCATTCGTGGCGACCGTAGTACGCAATCATATTCTCATCGGAAGACAGTTGTTGGCATGGATGGAGTGCTTTAACATATTGGGCTTTAAATGGTCTGTCATAGGTCTCAACTTCCAAAATTTGTCTTCATTATCATTAGGCGCAACCAGGTTAGGTTCAAAATGTAAGCACCTACATATTTCTTTAAAACGGTCTCGACGCATGGCTTGTACAATTAGTTCGTTGCGCAAGTCCTCTGAGCTGTTCCAACACATCTTCAAATTAGCGGCGGTGTTGTAGCCGGTTATTAAAAGTAAACCAATGAATGTACGCAATTCTGTAAAAATGTAAATATGTATTAAAAGTCAAGAGGAACAGGTGTATAAAGTTACTAACTCACCACGAATATTGATATTTAACACAAGTTTTTCAAATTTCTTTCTGGCATACAATGATGAACATTGYACGATATGCTCTAATAAAGCGTCATCAAAAAAAAATTCAAACAACTCGTGAGGCTGCAAGCCACGCCAATCATAGTAGTTTGCTTCCGGAAATAAAGTAATTGGATCATTTCTACAATCCTTCGACCAATTAAAMACAGTGTCCTTATTTGCTAACGGAAGAGGTTTTTCAGACGGGGTACCTTCTACTCTTCTTAACCTGCTGGATACAGGCGCTATGGGAATATTTTCATCTGATAGCTGTCGTTGTTTTCCTTCTGTACTTTCCTTGGTGGTCTGTGCGCTTACGGACTGTGGGCAGGTTGATTTCACATACTCGTDAAACTGCTGTTCTACATTATGAGATCCAACAAATAATAGATCCGCWAGAGCTGCTTCAATGTTTCCCTCTACGTTACATGAGTCCACCATTGCAGCAGAATATACATGCGCACCATTTTTAAGCACAAGTTCACACCCTTCGTTCAATTGATTTCGACACACATTGTCAATAATTCCACTGTCATCTTCGTTAGCATCGTCTTCACCACCTAGTTCTCCTAGGTCATTAGGTGGMTCAATATAAATTCCGTCTATTTGTTGGCCAAATTATGTGTAATCGTCGTCTAACTCATCCAATAGTCTGCAATATCTTTTCGAGTGAATTTTCTACAACAAAATGGCGAATTATTTTCTCAAAATTAATATCGAATCAGTAGCACACTTGATTTGAAACTCATTTGCAAACCTGTACCCTGTAGGTCCTGACGTGACTATATGGTAACACATTTATTAAAAAACCAAAAAATAAGACAAAAAGTGCATAAATTTTTAAAACTAATTACCGAGACTGAAATGTGGTAATTTGACTTCAGATTTTTGTGAWTATTTATGGAATATATTTACAAATAAATACATAGCAATGAAACTTACTTTCTCCCAGATGCCATTTTGTAATTTTTTGCTCCGTAAATAAAAATGCACTTCTGAACGACCTCGCACAATAAATTGCGTTTAACAACGGAACAGCAATCGTTGCGAGCTTTAAGCTTCTAATAAAAGCTTTTTTTCTACTGGGAAAAYTTGAATGCCACAAACAGACTTTTTTTCAAATTTATGTTCCACACGGTAATGTCAGTCCCTCCTGGGTTAAACAACCTAGTTTCTTGGTGTGTTAGAAATGACATGCCATTGAACCTTAAAAACTGTAAAACGATGTGCTTTTCAGGTAGATCTGTAGACCCTACTTCATACGTAATACAAAACTTTAGGTTGGAGCAAGTATGCAGCTTTGTTGAATTGGGAGTAACTATGGACCCCAAACTCAGTTTTAATCTTCACACATTTGCCATGGTTTTTAAAGCTAAAAGTGCTCTTGGTTTTGTTAAACGTTGGTCTAAAGAATTTAGAGATCCGCTTACCACAAAAATTCTTTTTACATCTTTGGKGMGGCCTATATTAGAGTATGCTTCCGTGGTATGGAACCCTTGTTATCAAGTTCATTCTGAGAAAATAGAGTCCATTCAAAAACAATTCTTACTTTTTGCCTTAAATCATTTGCATTGGAATTCCAATTTGAATCTTCCCCCTTACACTAACCATTAAAAGCTTATAAATCTCCCTATACTCGCTAGTCGTAGGGAAATGCTTGGTATAATATTTTTTGTAAAACTCGTCAATGGGTCAGTCTGTAGCCCATGTCTCTCTGGTATTAATTTTAACATTCCTGCTCGCTCTACCAGGCAGTTTAGACCTTTACTTTTAMAATTTTCTAGAACAAATTTCGAGTTAAACGAACCATTCCGCCGTATATGTCACGATTTCAATTCCTATTCCAGCACATTTGATCTAACAGATTCACTCTTTACCATTAAAAAAACTATTTTATCTACTCTTAACAAGTAACATTTAAAAATTATAAACTTTAATCTATTTCTTAGTTTTGGCTGTTGAAATTTTTGTTTCTGTAGCTGAGCAGCTTAAGATCGCAACGCTTAAAACTCCCTTGCCTTTTATGACTCGGCTAATTCCGCTCGTTCGCGGATTACGCCCCAAGCGTTCGGTGGGTATTATTATTTTTATTATTATATATCGTGGTACATATGTGGTGAATATTACACTTAAAAACAACGATGTTGCACACTTCCAAGACTTTTCCAACAACGCCATTATGGAATGAAATGACAAATTACCGAATACAATCAGATACACTTGATTTTAAGAATGGAATCACCATATTAAAGAGGAAAATTCAACGCCTCTGAAAATTAATAAACAATCTCCGCAAAATAATTACAATAAAAAGTGATGATATCAAACTTTTGAAATTTGTGTCCCTTCAAATGCCCAATTTTCACACAAAGTACTTGACAAAAATTTTTCTTGAAGTTGAAAAATTGTACTTCGAAATAATAGCGGGGTATTTCGAGAATCTTAAACTTTGCCCGAAATTTCTTATAATTCTCTTCAGTGTGACATGCTATTAGGAGATTTTACCATAGAAGAAGGACCGGAATTTTTTTAACGCTTTGACTCGGATTTAAAAAAATTACAAAAGTTCCAATCTTTTATATCTCTTCTGAAACTAAGAAAGAATCAACAGAAGTAATAGATTAAGACAGAAAAGAAAATGAAGTTGAAGAAGAATACCTTGAGAAATTTCATGAACCTTCAATAACTGAGGAAAAACCACCTGAATTGGCATTTATCTCTTTCGGCAGGCTCACATTTTGGAGAAATGTAGGAAAGTGAAGTCCAGGTTAAATCGTTTGAAGATAAGAATGAAGCTGAAATAACACATTTTAGAAGATGATACTGAAGCATATGAGAAGAATGAGAAAATTAAAGTTTTGCACACTATTGAAAGCAGCCAATAGGTATAGCTCGAGAAACTATAAAAATGTAGAAACAAGCGGATGAGTAGCTGTAGTAGCATTTACTAATCCATTAATCCGCGCTATGTTGACTCTTACCATATATTTAAACGATGGTTTGTTTGATCTGTGTTTCTGATAGTTTGGAACCCTTCACAGCTTCTCATATTTTTGCCCTTGCTTTCTGTTAAGGAGCTTGACTTAATTGTAATAAAATAGATGGATGGATTCGTTAATTGAATGTCAGCGTGTGTCATATTTCCCTCTGAAATGTTATTTAAAGCGATGGAAAATTTTTGATTTTCATGCTGACGTATTATTTCGGTGAGCTCAAATTGCGCTGTAATGATCATTCCCATTCGGAGGACTGGTTGACGGGATGTGAAAAAACCGAATAAAGTGTTAGAACCCCAATTCCTAATGCTGCTTTGCCGGTGGGTGCGTCGAGTAACACCTTAGTTGTTTCGGGGTTAGTTCCTGGTACACTGTTAGCATTTTAACGACTGATGTATAGTCGTTATAAGCCTCATTTTGCCACTCCAACACCACCTCCGACACAATCGTAGAAGGTTTTCTTCTTACTGACATTGTGCATTTCGTGAGCAAAATATTCTCTCTGATTGTTTCTAAGTGTTTGGTGTTTGTTTAATGAACAAGCCCGTATAGGTGGTAGTTTAATGAATCGAACCGCCTCTTCCACATTTATCGTTGTCTCCCTATTGCTCTAGACTTTGGAACAGCTCTGAATTCGGGATCCAAAAGTTGAGAGGCAACTCTCTCATCAGCTGTTTCTTCCGCTGAAACATGCAGGTTTCCCGGAAACCGTTTAAGTTCGTTGGATAAAAATGTATTATATTTGAGCTTATATTTTTGCTTCTTGTGTTTGTTGCAAACAGTCTCGACATCTTTATTTAAGATCTCTGTCTTCTCATTTCTCCATGGGCGAAACATCGTGGTAGTTTCTCTGAAGAAATCAGCTCTTGAACTTTCAAGGCTAAAATGTTTCCTGTGCAGAATAAGTGCTTGCTTCCCTTTCCTTAAAAATCCTTATCTATCTTTTAATGTCATTGGAAGTACAGCTGTCGCCATTCTCGTTTTCTACTTCATTGTAGTATTCATTATTAACAGAAATATTGATAGTTATTTTGGAAAAACTGAACCATGCAGCAAAATCTGCTAAGCATAGTTTTTCCAATTCATCGAGCCTTTGGAAGAAGTGCGCCAGTATAGTCGTTCTCCGTAAAATTCTCCTGTAAAGCATCCAACTCTCGTCTTGTATTTATAAATATCTTCAGATAAATGCAGTCCTAAAATATTATATATTGTCTCTTGAGCTGATATTTCCGATCCGTTTACAAATTTGTTTCCGATGTGCTGCAGTTTTCTTTTAACGGAGAAATTCCCAGCATTTATTTTGTCCATGGATTATCTCAGTAATTATTTACATAGCTGCAGCAACCATAGGTGTCCAACATGGATTGAATATCCATATTTGTCTATGCGAGTTAACGATATTTTTATTGAAACATCATGGACATGGTCCAAAATTTGCAGTAGCTTCCTAAAAATCAAGTCTAAGCAGCTTTGACCGTAAAAAAAATAGTTTACAGCACCAGACCCTACTTTCCAAAATGACCACCTCCTGGCGGTTAGTCCACAAATGTAGACAACACGGCTAAATGGGTACCAGCCTTCCCACTTCTGCCCGTCAACACCATCCCACATGCAACATGTATGCAACATTCCCCACACTCACCATCATTTTTATCGCATTAYCCACCACGCTCTAACACACACAATGACATCATACACCATCATCTATTTTTCGCCGAACCAAAATACAAAGGGACGGACAATTTGAGAAAAACCTCTCTGGCGATTCGACATCCATCCGATCAACACGATTTTTTCTGGCGAACTTTTACCATTTTGCGATATTAAAATATTTTGTACCTTTTGTGGAAATTGAAGATTTTACCTTTTTTCCATTTCTTGCGTACATCTCGTTTAAAAAATTAAAGATTTTTATATATTATATACTGATATTGTGAATAAATAAAACCGAAAGTTTACATTTTCTGTATATGTATACTCATGAGAAAGTGACCGAAAACTTAAGCACAAAATAATAATAATTAAATATATAAACATAAAATCGAGTGTTGTAGAATAATAAAATACATACGTGCTGGGCTGGGAATTTACATACTCAAATACAAACATGTCGCAAGGGAAAGAAAATTAATATATACGTATAAAAAATACAAAAAAAAAAAAAAAAAAAAAAAAAAAAAAAAAAAAAAAAAAAAAAAAAATTAAACGGGCGCGAACTAAATTGAAATAACTAAACCTAACTAAAAAACTAACACACTTACAATAATTTTTACGGGCGCGAGTTCTAACAAGAATCAAAAAAGAAAAAAAAGACCAGATAAGAGAAAGGCGGAATAAACACTGGCATCCAACCAAGGGGAAGAACTGAACAATACTCACACCCACACTCACTTCTGTTTGTACAACCCAAAAACCCCTAAGGGAAATCAAAGTGAGTTGTATCGTTTCCATTTTTTGGTTTTAATTTTTATGTATATATGTATGTAAGTTTGCTAGTAACTACGATTGCATACAAAACCGTTTAAGCAACATTTTATTTAAACGGATTTCAAATAATTTTTATACGGTAGAAATTAAAAAATCGATATTAAACACAATAAAAAAGTGAGCAAAATTTGGTATTACCTTCGTTTATGCAACCACTCACTAAAAAAATAATATTATCGCAGTATTCAAGTATTTACTTGTAAATTTTCCGGCAATACTTCTTCTGATTGTTAAAGCAGTAAGCTGGATTGCTCAAAGGAAGTAATAGGCGCAATAAAAATTATAAAGCAAATATCAAAGAGAGAGAGAATAAACATACATATATACAAACATGCATTTATATAAATATCACTGTTAATATTCATTAACACACATACGATAAATTATTTTTATGCATACACACAAGTATATACTTACATTTAAATGCAGATTTTAAATACCTGCATACGAGTATTACAATTTCTATGTACTTCAGTTTATTCGTACCGCCAAAATTAAATTTCTAGACATACTTGTACATACATATGGCATACATGCGGTCATAGTTATACAAGTATATACAAACTACCAAACATATATCCAACACATAGGATATAATTAGTACATTAAAAAGGTATAATAAAAACTTTAAATTTATTTCACAAAAATCCATGGTATTTCACAAAAATAAACTGTACGGCAATTTAAAACAAATTATATTATAACAATTTTTCTTGTAAAGATATAGGTTTATATAAATAAACCATATATGTATATTACAGGTATATGAAACATACAACATATATTCACAGTCCTAAAGGCAAACAAATTTAATAAAATACCTCTCCCTTGATGAAAAAGAACAAGATATTCGGCATAAGTACAAGCACATAAAATCGCACATATGTACATACATATGTATATACAAAAGGTATTGACCCATTCCGTCACATATATATATATTAGGGCGGGTCGCTTTAAAAATCCCTCATTGCTCTGCGAAAATCGTATTCTAGGGATCAAAATAAGAAACTTTGCCGAAGGAGCCTTACCTCTAAAACGATTTTTGATGTCCCCCAATTTGGGTTGAACTTTTGGGTAGGGGCAAATTTTGAAAAATCCCACTTTGACCCATTTAGAGTGCTCCAATCGAGTCCAACTGTATGACCGGCCCCACTAACTTCGGACGGCCGATCCACCCATGCCAGTGGCACACCCCCTGGAACTCCCCTGGGGGTTTCCCCATACAATCATTTCAAAAAATCACCATTTTTGGCCTTTACATGATAAAATCAGCTATATGGCTATGTTTTTTATTTATTTTTATTTATTTATTTATAATAATATCTATTTTTTCTCTTAAGAAATTTATTTAGTCAGTGTAAATGAAAAAATTAATTTAAGTGAGTTTTGGAAAAGAAACTAAAAAAAATTCTTGTTTGAAGTCTTTTTTATTTTCAAGTCTAGGCAATTTCGCACGGCTCTCTAATGTCGTCGCCTTAACAGCCTCCACATTTTCCGGTATAACCCGTTTGGAAACGCTGGCTAGCAATTGAACATGTCGTTCCGTTCCTTGTATGTGTGATGGAATTTTTGGATCATTAAACGGTGGATCATCTTGATTTAAATATTCTTTCAATGTATCGTATGGAATGCTTCGCGTGAATGGTGGTTCAAATACGATATTTATATCATTCAAATTGATCATTTCCGTATAACTTGTCTTCAAAGGCTCAAGAACCACTTGCTCGGGGAATTCCCTAAATGATATTCTATTTACGGAACCGACACTCCAATCAGATTTAATGCTCCTCATATTAAACTGGCGTATATACGAATACTTGTTCAATGGGGATGTCAAAAAGATGTATCGACAAATACTGGTACATAAAGATGATCAAGATTTTCAGCGGATTATTTTACGCGACTTTAAATTGAAAACAGTTACCTTTGGAGTAAATTGTGCCCCATATCTAGCCATTCGTACACTACACGAACTGGCAGAAAACACAAAGCCAGAATTTCCACTGGCAGCACAAGTCTTAAAAACGCAAACGTATGTAGACGATATCCTGTCTGGAATACACATCCTTCCACAAGCATACGAGACCTTACCACAGGGAATAAATGCCCTCAATACCGCAAGGTTTCTTTTAAAAAAGATTACAGCCAATCACCCAAATATTTTTAAAAATATTCCTTAAGATCATTTGTTTAATACTAATTTCCATATATTTAAAAAGGAAAGTACAACAAAAACCTAAGCATCCAATGGAATGCGATATCTGACCAGTTTTCATACACGAC
Organism: Bactrocera latifrons; assembly: GCF_001853355.1. Classification (NCBI taxonomy): domain Eukaryota; kingdom Metazoa; phylum Arthropoda; class Insecta; order Diptera; family Tephritidae; genus Bactrocera; species Bactrocera latifrons. Next base: position 29,813 of record NW_017537605.1, on the reverse strand, counting down.
TGAGTCCATATCCGCATTATCCACTATTACAAAACGCCAAATTCTCTCCTCTGTGGCAAAACTTTTTGACCCCGCAGGATGGCTTTTGTTAATTATGATACATGCGAAAATCCTGATCCAAGAATTATGGCTAGACGGAACCGACTGGGACGAACAAGTGCAACCTCTTCGCTTAGAAAAATGGTCCCAGTTCGCTAATAATTTGAACGACATCTAGCAGATACAAATTCCACGGTGGGTAAAATATTTCCCCGAATACAAAATCGAACTACACGGCTTCTGCGACGCCTCTGAAAAGGCATATTTTGCCACTATATATGTGCGGACACAAACCGCGGTCGCAACTACAAGCCACCTATTAGCGGCAAAAGCAAAAGTTGCGCCTCTAAAAACGCTAAGTCTCACACGCCTTGAACTCTGTGGCGCTCTGCTGCTAGCAAAGCTAGCTTCAATGGTGCAGACCCACTTAAACATTGCGAAATACAGATTATATTTATGGTTCGATTCCGCGATAGTTCAAGCCTGGTTAGAAAAACATGCGTGGAAAACTTATATTTATAACCGAACATTTGAAATACCTGACCTAGTAGAATCAGCCACTTGGCGTCACGTAGCCAGTGCTGACAATCCTGCTGATCTAGGTACAAGAGGATGCAAACCTCTGCATCTCGCCACCTCCACCCTCTGGTGGAATGGCTCCCGATGGTTAACTCCCGATTCTTGGCCACAATCACCCATGCGCAACATACTTGCCCCAGAAAGTCGTAAAATCGACACTTATCATGCAACACTGGATGACACTGACATCCATGAACGATTTTCATCATTGCCCCGAGCCCTTCGGGTGCTTGCCTATATGCTCAAGTTTTTAGAGCGGCTTAAACTTAAAGTTAAAAGAGCAACTTATCTCCAGAGCGATAAATTGACCCACCAAGACATACAAAAAGCAAAGGTCGCTCTTATCGCATCAACCCAAACGCACTACTTCAGCCGCGATGTAGAATTACTAAGAGAATTGAAGCCTATTGATAAAAAGAGCTCACTCTTAGTTCTAAACCCATTTCTAGATACGAAGCGTTTACTTCGTGCGAATGGTCGGCTTGATAATTCAAGCCTAACATACAATGAACGCTCCCCTATAATCATACCAGAGAGGTGTCCGTTTGTCACTTTATTTCCTAGATATATCCACATACTAATGCTTCAAGCCGAACATGGCCTCATGCAACATATGGTCCGCCAAGAGCTGTACATACCCCGACTGAAGCCCCAAATAAAAAAGTGCATTTTCATGTGCAAAGTCTGCACTATGCATAAGCAGAAAATGTGATCGCAGATAATGGCAGCACTGCAATTTTGCTCTGCCTTTCACCACTACAGGTGTAGATTTTGCTGGGCCTTTTATGATAAAGGCGTCCATGCTAAGATCCCTCTGTGGCCCCTCATGAAAGGCTATGTGGCTTTTTTTGACTGTTTCACGACAAAAGCAGTACACCTTGAGCTATGTACGAATCTGACGACGGAGGCTTTTCTTRGGCCTTTTGCTCGTTTCGGCGGACGACGAAGCTTTCCATCAAAAATCATGAGCGATAATGGTAAAACTTTTACCGGAGCTCAAAGAGCTACCGCAAGACAGTTTGTGGACTTCAGAAAACAAGTATCAATTGGCAGTTCATTCCACCAAGCGCTCCTCATATTGGCGGTTTGTGGGAATCAGCTGTAAAAAGCTTAAAAACTCATTCAGGCTGGCAACTATAAATTCAATTATGAAGAGTTCGCAACACTCTTAACTAGAATTGAAGCCGTTCTGAACTCACGATCCCTCAGACTTCACAGCACTAATTCCCGACTACTTTCTTAAAGGAGCGCCCATCCTGGCCACACCTGAGCCAGGCGTGGAGATGCTCTCCTTATTAAACAGATGGGAACGAATTAAAATTCTCCATCATGAATTCAGTCACCGGTGGAAATATGATTATTTAAAAGACCTCCACAGAAGGTAACGGTGGAAAACACCTGAAAAAGCGCCTCAGCTTGGAGATTGCGTCTTTATCAACGACGATGGCCTCCCCCTACCGAATGGCGGCTTGGCCGCATAGAGAAGCTTTACTACAGCTCCGACGGTAATATTCGCGTASTCGATCTCCGTTCGCCAACAGGAACACTAACCAGGCCGGTCGCTAAACTATGGTTTTTAACCTTAAATAATAAACCGAAAAAAACCGCCAAATATACCACAAACATTAATTTATTAAAACCAAATTAACATAAAAGGGTCGATCCACATGACAACTCATTCATGCCACACCACGTGGCAGCATAGTTCACCACTATATTTAACAAGTATCTAATGACGATATCCTCTTCTATAGATTAATGTAGATATCGATGCGGAAAAAGCACGAATGCAAACCGTCCGTTTGGCTGTCCATGTTCCACGCCCTGGGGCTGTCGCAACACCAGCGCCGCGAACCATCACGGCAACAACGCCGTCAACCGCTGCACGCAGTGTAACCCGAGCAATTCCGGCGTCGCAACAGAATGAGCTACCTCGCATCCGATGTCCTCTATGTTGTCGTTCTCACTGGTTGTCACACTGCGGCATATTTAAAGGGATGCCACCTCTGCTACGCCARCAGGTTGCCCGGGCCCATGGCCATTGCCTGAATTGCCTGTCGCCTACTCATGCAACACAGGAGTGTAGGTCCGGCTATGTGTGCCAAATGTGTATGCTTACACACCACACTATGCTGCACCGCATCACCAGCCCCGAGACCGAGCGACACTCTGCCCGACGCAACCACGGAGTAAAAGACGCTCAAAACGGCAGCAACCACGAAAGCCAAATACTCCGGCCGACTCGCGTCCGCGACACCACCACAACGTAATACGGCGGCAGAGCGTACTGGGCCACAAACCCGCCGTCCAACCGGTCTCAGCAACGTGGTAGCTACGCTGCAACAACTCCAGCTATCACTAGGCTAAAAATTTGACTAGGGCGGCCAGAATGGCTAAATGTATCAGCCTTCCCACTTCTGCCCGTCAACACCATCTATGTATACAACATTGGTTCGCCACATTCCCCACACTCACCATCATTTTCCTCGCATTATAAACTACGCTCTAACACACACGCAATGACATCATACACCATTATCTGTTTTTCACCAAAATACAAAGGGRCGGACAAAAGAACCTCTCTGGCGATTCGACATCCATCCGATCAACACGATTTTTTCTGGCGAACGTTTACCATTTTTGCGAACTTAAAATATTTTGTACCTTTTGTGCAAATTGAAGGTTGTTCCTTTTTCCCATTTCTTGCAAACATCTCGTTTAAAAAATTAAAGATTTTTATAAATTATATATGTACTGATATTGTGAATAAATAAATCCGAAAGTTTACATTTTCTTGCGAACCTCTTGGGTCAATTTCAAACATACTTATACTTTATACGTTTGTAAGCAAATAAATTCAAGAGTTGATAATAACTTGAAGTGAAGTGCAAACGAATTTTTAATAGCAATTTTGGGAAAAATATACGGTGAGTGCGGAAAAGGTGGTACATACCACAAAACACAACATATAAAATGTATGAAAATTCACATCACTCTTCCACTAAACCCTAATTTTTTGAATGCGATATTTGGATAAGTAGGCTGTGCCTGCGTTACTGACTTTTCATCGTATTTCGCATTGCTACTCAAGCATTTCTTGGTGCATATAACAAGTTTAAACATTTAGAAAAACAACAATAAATATGTACGGACATGCCTCAAACCGTCCGAAACTAGTCGTTAAACGGTAAGTGTGTCTTTTTCCATGACATGGATGATATAAAAGAAAATTGTAAACAGAAGCTAGAATACGAAGAGCTTCAAAACCATATTGAGAATCTATTGAGTGAGGTTGATGAAGAAACAGAAGAGCTCCTAGATTTTGATGATTCTACTGATGATTACGTACCACCTGGTGTAAATCCCGAAGAATGTGATGCTGAAAACGAAATGGTACTTGAAGAAGACGATATTCGATCCGATGAGCAAATAGAAGGCGCATTGTTTGAAGCAGATTACGAGGAAGAGATGGATTTCGAGGAGGAGGAGGCAGATGAATAGCATCTTGGTTTGCTGGCTTCAAAAGACAACACTACATGGCTTTCCAATCTGCCTACTCAAGCAATTCGATTGAGTACACATAATGTGTTTCGTGGGACTTCTGTTGGTGGCGTCGATGCAAGTCGAGTCAAGTGTATTTGATTTGATTTTCACCCCATTGATGTTTGAACAAGTTCGAATTGATACTAATTCGAAAGCCGAAGAAACGTTTCAAAAGTGGAATGAACAAAACCTCAACGGAAAGAAGAGAATGTGGAATAAAGTGACAATTGTTGAACTGAGAGCATTCATTGGGCTCTTATTTTTGGCAGGTGTTAATAAGTCTAACGATGAAAAAATTTATGTATTGTGTAGTACAGAAGCAGTTTGTTACCACCGTGCTGTAATGCCGAAATCTCGGTTCAAGGAAATTTTGCGGTTCATTCGGTTTGATAATGAGTGTACTAGAGCTGATAACAGTTGACAAACAACTATTTGCATATCTCGGAAGAACTAGATGCACGCAGTACATACCATCAAAGCCTGCAAAGTATGTCATAAAAGTCTATTTCGAATGCCATGCAAAGTCTTCCTATCCTTCAAACTGCGAGATTTACACAGGAAAGGAATCGAATTCTAGTCGTGCAACTAATGTAAGAGAGAATGTCATGCAAAGACTGGTTTCTTCTTCTTGATTGGCGTAGACACCGCTTACGCGATTATAGCCGAGTTAACAACAGCGCGCCAGTCGTTTCTTCTTTTCGCTACGTGGCGCC
>NW_017537605.1:11439-22554 GCF_001853355.1 Bactrocera latifrons | reverse complement strand
GTCCTTCTCTTCCGTCGGGGCGTGGGCGCAAATCAGCGATATGTTGAAGAAATCCGCTTTGACGTGGATTGTGGCTAGACGTTCATTCACCGGGGTGAAAGATAGTACTCAGCGACGGAGTCTCTCCCCCACCACGAATCCCACACCAAACTTGCGCTCCTTTATATGGCCACTGTAGTAAATGCCACAAGGACCTGGTTACCCTTGGCAAAACACCGGAAGAAACATAATCTGTGACAACTTTTTTACTTCATTGAATCTGGCTAGGAATTTGATGTCGAAAGGTCTCTCTCTTCTTGGTACTTTTCGTCGAAATAAAACATTWGTGCCAAATGAAATGAAAATATAGCGCAAACAAGCAGAACAGTCAACAATTTTTGGCTTTCTCGAATAAAAATATGCGTTGGTATATTACGTGCCAAACGGGAAACGATGTCCAGTACGCCCTTGACAAATGCTATATATATCCTTGACTATAACGCTACCAAAGTTGGCGTCGATGCAATGGACAAAATGCTTTCTGCATATTCCACTAAACGGAAAACTTTGCATTGGCCTTTAGCAATGTTTTTTAACTTGCTAGATATAATTCATTATATATTCGGAAAACAACGACCATATCCAACAAACAGACAAACGACGAAAGTTCCTGCGATGCCTTTCAAAACAGCTTTTCATACCAGCATTTGAACAGCGTTCTGAAAATCCAATGGCACTAGGTATTTCTCCTGTTTCCAGCACTATTGCGAWCCACTTGCCTGATATTTCTAGCGACTTTCAACGTATGCACCCTCTTCGTTGTCAAAATTGTGAAGCTGGAAAGCGTAAAACCACATGCAAGATTTGCAGTTGGTGTAAAAACCACACACACATGCCACAACATATACTTTGGGTAAATGTTGTACCTAGAATGATATTTAAACACTTTCATCTTAACTGGGTATCTAAAAATCATATATTACTTAATAAATATGCATTCAAATAAAAAACTCTTCGTGCCAGTGTTTTGGTTCATATGTTGACATAGTTTTCCATATAAATGCATAATTTCTGCAAATGTAGACTTCCGACGTAGGTTTACAATCCCGAGCAAATAAAGGTTAAGAAAATGTGTGGCTTYTTTACAAATGACCGAAGAGCGAGCTTGTATCCTTCTGGATCGAGGATGGATGGGGATCTGTCCTTATCAGTCTCACCTTTTCAGAACTGGATAGGGCGGTGGCCCTTCTTACGAAACGTGTATTTTATCTACTAGTTTCTTTAAAATGACCAACAGCTTCGGCCATTTTGTGTCTGTAGCTGACATTGTTATGAAGAATGTTGGCAATCCAAACTTTTTTCTTTCCAGCTTCCCAATGTGCAGGTGAGGATCGAAGTCCTTTAAGTATRTAATAGCCGTCAGCATGCTGGATAAGGTTGCTGACAAAGTTTTCATCCCTCAATTTTCAGCAGTTATATTTCTTGCTCCAGACTTTTTGCGCACGAAAATAGAAATAACATTTTTGATGCACTCCAACTCGTACAACTTACAAATTAACAGAAGCACGTCCAAACTCACGCAACGTCGATCATTGCGTCATATTTCAGATCACGCAAATTTGCTATAAGTTGTCGTAGATGTCCTCTTCTTTCCGCAGTAAATTGTTGCATACGGCAACTCCTCAGCATCATCGTCGGTTGAAACGCCCCTTGGCATCTRCCTTGCCATTGCAACCCGTTCAATCAAAGTTTCTTGGCCACCTGAATTTAATTCCTCTTCCATTTCCTGTACATTTTCCTGACGGGCATTAAGCAGGTCTCTTACTGCTGCCTCATCCGCAAGAAATGGTTCAGTTTCCTTGTTTCCTACATTTGCCAGCCAATCACTTGACATTTGAATGTTGTGCTTGACGTAGAGCTCTGTTCCCAACAGATAATTCAGTGCCTGCCTTGCTGGTCGCACATCACCATCATAAAATTTTGCTGATATTCCAAGCGAAGTTTCATGTGCACTTGAATAATATGGCTGTTAACGAATATCGTGGCAGTTTGGTGACTGTCTCTACAACAGAAATCTGGATATTTAGACTGGTAGGCTGGTAGAWGACTTCTTTTCAAACGTATCAATGTTTCTTGCACAGGTCGTACCCCACATTTGAATGTCATACATCCAAAGCTGTTTTATGATTGCATTGTAAAACAGGAATTTGTTGTCTAGGCTTAGTTTAAACTTTTTGTTTAAAAGCCAATTTAAATCGGCTGCTCTTAACTTCATGCCAGTTATTTTATTTCTTATATGTTTTCGCCACATGAGCCTTCGATCCAAGTGATTCACAAGATAAGTTACTACTTGCGCTTGGGGTACTAGCACATTATTTATTTTAATAAGCGACACGTTTCTGGTCTTAGCGAGAACGTAACATGCTTGCATTTTTGCTCATTAATGTTTATATGCTAGTTGGCTAGCCATTCTTCGACAGAACTCAAGTGCTCCGCTAATGTTGTTGATGCTTTAATGTTATATTTGTTAGGGCTCACTAAAGCTGCGTCCGCAAAAGTTGAGGTTAATACATTGTTAATTGTTGGAACAGAGTTAGACTTGCACGCTACCCTGAGGTACACCAGCCTTTACTTACTCGAATGATCGGAATCAAAAAAGCATGGGAAACACTTTTATAGCAATATTTGGTAACTCAACTATTATTTTTTGTGTAATATTATCGTGTCCTGATGCCTCTGATGCTCTTTTATAATTCTAGTAACTTCAGAAAAAGTAGTCCTAATAGACATAAGCGACTCGTTAGTGGTATTGGGGAAGGTTTGCAACTTAAAGGGTTTCTATGGGCAATTAGGATGAACTACTTTTTCTAGGTAATTTACAAAGCAATTGCCTTTTCCTTATCACTACGTGCTCAAATATCATACAACTGTCTTAGAGGCAGGATGGCTTGAAATACTTTTGGGCTTTCCAAAGGGCAAACAAAGATAGAATTTTCAGTGTTGACGCAAGACTTTTTTGACAACTAATATATAATATAAATGATCAGTATTTTAAGCTGAGTCGATTTAGCCATGCCCGTCTGCCTGTCTGTATATCTACGAACTAGTCCCTCAATTTTAAGATATCGTTTTGAAATTTTGCAAACGTCTTTTTCTCTTCAAGAAGCTGCTCATTTATCGGAACTGCCGATATCGGACCACTATAACATATAGCTGTCATATAAACTGAACAATCGGAATCAAGTTCTTGTATGGAAAATTTGCACATTTCACAATGTATTGCCATAAAAGTTGGCACAGGTTATTTTCTAAAGCAAAAATATAATCTCCGAAGAAATTGTTCAAATCGGTTAACTATAGCATATAGCTGCCATACAAACTGAACAATCGGAATCATGTTCTTGTATGGAAAACTTTCACATTTGAAAATGTATCTTCACGTAATTTGGTACAGATTGTAATGGTAATGTAATCGCCGAAGAAATTGTTCAGATCTGTTAACTATAGCATATAGTTACCATACAAACTGAACGATCGGAATCAATGCATGGGAATCTTCCTCATTTGACGATATATATTTGACATGGATTACTGTTTAAGGTAATAATATAATCTCCTACAAAATTGTTCAAATCGGATTACTATAGCGTATAGCTTCCATTCAAACTGAACACATAGTTACTAAAGGAAATGCACCTGTGAAGGGTATATTAGCTTCGGTGCAGCCGAAGTTAACGTTTTTTCTTGTTTTTTCTATTATTGGGACAGTATGTCGGCTTACAGTACAGCTGTCGTCGTATCGGATAAATAAAACGTGAGCCCTAGTAAGTTTTTTTGCGTTGTTATCTCTAACCTACTAGAAATCTTTTACCTAGTGATCCAAAAAGCCTTTAAATTCGCTATCTATAATTTTAATAAGAGGTGGACAGTATATAGCCGTAAGGTTTAAGTCACAAGCTCGATATTTAATAAATATTGATGTAACTTGTAATTGTTCTGTAGCATGAGATTTTAGAACATAGTGGCTTAAACTATTTCTAATCAACGCTACCGTTCCACAATGTACTTCGCCATCCAGATGATTTGTAATGTAGAGTCTTAAGCCCGATATATTGAAATTATTTTTATTTGTTAGATGAATTTCTGGTTAAGCATTACATCTATATTTTTTTCAGATAGGAATTTAATAATGTCTAATTTATGTTGGCATTCCATATACAGATATTTATTACTTTCATTTCTTACTTAATAAATTTTACAGCATTTGATTTTGTGATTTTACTAAATCTTGAATTTGTACGGTGTTGCCTTTCACTGCATTTGCATAGCTTCCTTGTATAGTATTACTTTTAAAAGTAATAGGATTTGAAGTTTTATCTGAGATTGCTATAATTTCATTACTGGGTATTTGTAACTTTCGGTCGTCGCGACGTGCTTGAATGTCCGGTGACAATTTCAATTTCAAATCTTTAAATACAGGACAACCCCTGTAGTTTGCAGTGGGATTTCCTCCACAATTTCTGAATTTTTAATTTAACCCTTTAACCGGCCTTTAGATGGTATATAATTAATATGTTTCTATGCAGCTCTTATATTTCAAACCTCTATTCTAATGGTTAATATCAGCAGACAACAAACAATTCTCTTATTGAAACAAATTACAGTAAGCATTCGTCATTTGATTGTAAATCTTTGAGTGCTAAAGTAAATTTTTTGACAAAGTGTGCAAAATAATTATTTATGTATCAAGTGGAGTTTTTAAAATAGTATAAATTTGTTCATGATTTGCGTAAAAAGATTTTTTCATATATAGGTAAACATATATTTTTTATGTTTTGTGCTTTATTTTTAAGTTTTTAGCAAAATTTTGTTTGTATCCTGTGAAAATTGAACACCGTCTAAAGGCGGATCTGCCGGTTAAAAGCAAATTTTGCATACACGTGGCTCTAGTCCATTTTCTTTATCATTTCAGTTTTCTTTAAACATTTTTGGGTTTTAAACATTCTGGGAAACAAACAGCAGTTTAAAAATGTTTTCACAAAGAAAAMATTTTAATTTCTCAAAATTAATTGATGAGGAAATTGAAGAACTCATGGCTGAATGGGTGGATGACGCAGATTCAGAAGACGATTTCGACGACGATAATGAAGATCCAGACTTTCAATTACCAAAGATAATGTAGATAACATCGATTTTGAAAATATCTTTAGAAACTCAGAAAAAATCTGTCAGAACTGCATAATAATGTGGAGCAGTCTGACGAGCCTTTACCACCAAATCCTGGGAAAATAAAAACAAAAACCAGAAACTGAATCTAGTGAAAGTCCTGTAGTATCCAATGCGGGGGAATTTAGCGGAAGTATAAAAGATGTTTCCCTCCCAAATCTAGAGTTCAGAAAAATTGTATGAAAAAAAATTTCTTGAACTTGAAAAAAATTATGTAGTTTTTTAAGGAGACAAGGAATTGTCGCAACAATTCAAAGAATTATCCACACCATTCCGTTGCTTTAATTATTTTTTCAACGATAACTTGCATAATGAAATCGTGTATCAGAGCATGAGAGTTGTATGAGAGAGTTGTATGCAAAATAGCAAGATGTTTCTACAAACTTTACTTTGACATCGTGTGATTTAAAAAAATATATCGGAATTTTGCTTTATATCTCTGTGTACCTATATCCCAGTGCGAGAGGTACTGGTCCAAACATTCTTTCGAGCCAGTTAGAAACGCAAYGACTTCCAAACAGTTCTTTTCAATCAGAAAATATCTTCACTTCAATGATACCAAAAAAATTAAAAAAACACAGAATGCAGGATTTGATGAACTGTATAAAATTCGTCCACTTATTGATAGACTCAATATGTAATTTGATTCTGTGCCAAAAACAGCTCGGTTGTGCATTGATGAACAAATGTGTTCAACAAAAATGTTAACAAAATTTTSACAATATATGCCCGCAAAGCCCCATAAATATGGCATGGAACTTTTTGTTCTTTGTGACTCGAATGACTTTTCGTACATATTTGAAATATACAAAGTAGCTGGCGATAATAAAGTAATACCTAATACTCCTGATTTAAGATCAACAGCCAATGTAGTCATAAGGTTGTCAAGTACAATTCCAGATTTCAAAAACCACATATTGTACTTTGATAATTTTTATACCCGTACCCGAACCGTCCGATCTAACAGAATACCCAACTGCAAGCTGACAAAGGAAGTGTAATTAAAAGATAAAGAACGTGGATACTCAGAGGAGTTTGTTGGCCGTGCCTTTGGAGTAGACATATCTTGTATTCAATGAAAGGATACAAAATATGTACGACTGGTATCCACGTATGCTACGATTAAGCCGTTTAAAATACTAAACAGCAATTCACAACCCTTAAAAATATGCCGTTATGATCGGAAAAATAAATCCTACGTCGATGTAGACTGTCCTATTATAATTAGAGAATATAACCGCCATATGGGTGGTGTTGATTTGACGGACAGTTTACTTGGTCGCTATCACATCAGAGTTAAGACCAAAAAATGGACTTTACATTTATTTTATCACTTAGTTGATATGTCGATAGTAAATTCATACCTCCTTTATCAGCATATTCATGGAATTAACTGTAAAGATATTTATCATAAAAAATTACCAAATTTTCGTATTGAAGTGGCTGATGAACTTTGTCGCTATGAGGAGACTAAAGTCAAAAGAGCTGTCGGTAGACCTCAGAGCCAAAGTCCACAAATACAAAAATTGAAGAAAACGTATGATCAACCCAATGATATCCGTTTTGATGGAGTTGGACATATACCTGACGGTTTGTGCCGCAGTGACAAAAAAGTATGCAAACTTCCGGGATGTAGGTCCGAAACACAAATGTATTGTACTAAGTATAAATTAAATCTGTACCTCTCAAACAATAACAAATGTTTTCAAATTTATCATCAAAACAATAAAAAGAACTGAATAAAATTTCAAGTAAAATCATCCTCTAATAAAAGTTTCTTATTATGTTACCAGGCAGGTCCGCCTTTTGGCGGTGAACATATTTTCTCACCTGGAAGGTAAGTTTAGATTTTTTTTACCTTTTACCATTAACGTATGTTTTATTTAGCCAAAAACTATGACAAAATTATTTTCTTAATCGAAAAAATTGGCCGGTTAGAGGGTTAAAGCGTCTTTCCTAAGGGTGCATTTAGAAGTGGGATATAAATCACCACATACCAAACAAACAATGCGTAGAGTGCAGTATGATGAGGTGTACCCATATTCTTGGCAGTTAACACATTGTGCCGGACTCTTCCTTTTATGTGGTTCTTCAGWTGATACGAATAATAGTTCCTGTTTTTATTTGACAAGAATTTAACCATTTCCATAAAACTTTTCTTAGTATAGGACTGAATTTTTATATTGCCTTTCTTCAAAGACACTATATGAAAATTGTTAGTTCTTACAATTTCACTTAATTTAGCAACAAGCCCATTACTGCTACGCTCGAGCAAAAATATTGGAGGCGGTTTGGCATCGTCGTCTGAACCATTGCTTATTAAGGCAAATCTGTTGCCATTGAAAACTTCCGGTTTATTTTTATTTGGTGGGCCACCTTCAAATTTTTTACTTTATTCTTCGCTGTGTGTGTGCCTGCTGGTACCTGTTTAGTTGTTGGTGTTGTCACGTTTATTGGTGGCCGTTCTCTGCTGCTTTTTTTTGTAAGCTCTGCTTATGGTGCTGCCCAGTTGGTCGTTGCGATGACTCATCCTTCTCACCCTTGCCTTGGTTGTTGGTAGGAACTGAATTCGCAGGCTTGACAAAGCTAAAATAGGCATTCAGATTCTCTGAATCTGTGGCCTTTTGGTGGGGCTAAGCTGCGCCCATGCTTTTGTTTTTTGTTTTATTTCGTACTTATTTGTTAATATGTTTATTGCTTGTAACGTTACATTTTTTTTAAATTTTTATGTTATGATTATCACTTTCGGCGTTATTGCCTAACGCTTGCTCTTAATATACTATACTTTTTAGATATTTGTTTATTTTCTTTTAYTTTGTTACAAAAAGTTTTCACGGAGCAAACCAAAACACGTCCGTATAGATTGAAAGCTCTATAACAACAACGGTTAATCCTAAAGACATTCTGGTATATCAGGAAACTATAATCTTTATGAGAGGTAGATACATACAAACATATAAGTTATTTTACCTTGTAAAATCGCAATATCGTTCACTCTACAGGCACCCTTAACCAAAAAGGCCCTCCTAGCCAAAAGTGTTTAAAAAACTAGTGAAACACTGGGTTTTCAAAACCTCAAAATTCTCACTACTTTCTTTCATACATATATGTACATATATACGCTTGAACATGCGTCCATGCAGGGTCATATAAAAAACTTATAGCTGAAATTAGAAGTAGTTCCCTAATCGTCAGCTGACAGTGTTCCATTTTTAGTCTCCTAATAAAATATTTAATAAATTAGTTTATTAACTAAAATTAAATTAAGTGAATACTACCCGTATTGAATGCTGCAGCTTGGAAACAATCTTTAATTAAAAAAGAACTGTAAATTAAATAAAGTTCATAAAATTTTACCAAAAAACTTATTATTATTGGACTTTATACTAATACGCAAAAAACTATTTAAAAAATTTATAAAAAAGTTCAAACTATATCGACAAATAGTACACATATATTCAAATCCAACCTAAACTGTTTATTTTCTTTTGATATGCAATTTCMATACATTTCTAATAAGAAAAGTAAAAACAACCTATTTTGTTTACAATAATATATAAAATATAGGAAATTTTCCTTATCATATAGACGATTACAGTAATTAAAAAAAATTATACTAAGGTTAATATATTTAGACAAAATTAAAATGTATACAATATGAAATAAATTTAATACAAGGATAGTTAAATATACTGACAAACTACTTTTTTTTTAATTTTCACGGCGGGTGTAAATTAATTGTTCACCACTCGTCGTTACGTCACCCGCTAACCCGAGGCAATTGTGCTTAAGCAAATATGCTGAACACATAGAGAGCGGCAGACTTCAAGCGATATCTCTTAAATATTAAAATACAGACGATTATTTAGGCAGCTGCACGACTACGCCACAGTTGGCTCTCAGTTGTCGCCCTCGCTAATTTAAAAATATTTCTTAATTTGCCAACGACAGTAGAGAGAAGAGGAGAGAGGAGAGTATACCACTAATATGTTATATCCGTATGTAAAATTATTCAAAGCTCTAACAAACCTGATGTTATTTTACAATGAAAAGCATAAAATAGCTCTCTTATGTGTTGTTTTGTGCACTCATGTCGTGTCGCTCTCTATGTGTTCAACAGTTAAAWGTTACCCAGCGGGATATGGTAGATATTGGTAAGCGAGCGAGGTAAGCTCTGCAGCATGATTGTATCGTTTACTCCGATCGATAAAAATTAACACGGCGATATCCTAGGAAAAGTAACAGACTTTCGCTTACCAACAATATTTTTAATTCAAATAGCAGCTCACCTAAACACAACCAACTTTCTGCAAATTTTCTTCAAATAAAAATGTAAACGTTGGACCATTATCCCCCTGGGTTATTATCAAAACATTGTACTCTCATACAAACGTATATATAGTATATTTATGTGATATATAAAAAGTGCATACTTACCAATAGAAGTACACATCAGTGATCTGCAGTGAATAACTTGGCTTATGATTATACATTCTACTTCAGGAATCACCTCCAATGTTCACTCGTTCTCACTAAAACTATTATCTTGTCACAATCACATGGCTTGCTTGAATACAATCACTTATGGGAAAAAGTTTTTACRTAATGACGGGGCAAAAATAGACAATTTGTGTTTTGAGTGGTTTGTTAAAACCAGAAATCCAAACATACCATTTATACTTATATCAAATGGATGATTCTGAAAATGGAGGAAACTACATAATGTGACGTTCAAAAGCGTATGTCGGGAATCTGCTGAGGTTAATCCCGGGGATGTGCATCAATTTAAACAGAAGATATAGACCAGAGGATATATTTAACGAAAACTTTTTTTCCGCGCTTTGCCAAGTAAGACTCTTGCCTTGAAGAACGAAAAATACGTCGGAGGTAAATTATCGAAAGTGTGCGAATATGGCTGGAGATAAAGAAAAACTGTTTGAGATCGGAGAAGCAGCATGCTATGTAAGAAGTCTGCCAGTTGAATGGAAGTTAAATCCGAAAGCTTGGATGTCTCGTGTGAGTGACTACTAATGTTTGATAAGGAAATGGGCTCTAAAAAGCGGAAAGTTTTACTAGTTTTTGATAATGCCACACGTCACCCTCGAGATATTAAACTTAATAATACAAAGTTGATCTTTTTACCTGCTAGTATAACATCCGTTTCTCAGCTCCTTGACCAGTGCATTATACAGAATTTCAAATGTCACTACAGATTCAATATTATGCCCCACACCACACCTACACCCATCTCTAACACGCACACTCACCACACTCAACTCGACATCACCAAAGTCCACATCAACACCACCCACACGAGAGTCCAGCATCCACACACTCAAACACACACCACACCATACCAAAAAGAAAAAGGGTCAGCGTCTACACAGAYTCTTCAGTTTAGATTCAACCGTTACGCAGCGCTCAACCCACCGTCATTTAATGTAATATATTAATATTATTGTTAAAAAACAAGTTTAAAAGAACCCACCATAATTTAATATAGTGTGAAGAAACAAATTCAAATCCCGAGTTTTTATTTTAAAATAAAGAAAGCAAGTGGTAAGTGCAGCGTTCAGTGAATATTTAAAATAAAGAAAGCAAGTGGTAAGTGCAGCGTTCAGTGAATAAAACGTAGGTCCTTCGAGCCGCAAAGAACGGCACTCTTGAACAAAAAAAAAAAAAGTGCGGTAAGAAACTTACGAAAATTCGTGCACAAAATTCAGTGAGGCAACATATACATACACATATACAAAATTTAGTGCAATATATATACAAAAAAATTTTGCAAGTGAAATTTAAAAAAAAAAATTAAAACGGAATACACGAAAAGGTTCCGCACCGTTATATCCAAGACAAAAAAAAATGTATCAAAATCAAGTGGAAAAAAATTTTTATGCTAATACAAAAAAA
>NW_017537605.1:7327-11339 GCF_001853355.1 Bactrocera latifrons | reverse complement strand
GAATTAATATAATTCTAAACGGGCGCCAACATCGGCAACAACACAAGAAGCAGTTCGGAATCCAGGAAACCAAAAAACAAAAAAAACGGAAAGGAACCGGATCAAAGGCATCGGCATATCCCCTCTTCTTTATTGGCAAAAACAGCCGTTAGTGTAGACGATATTCTGTGTGGAAGTCACAGTCGTCCACAAGCATACGAATCATTATCACAGGTAATCCAAGCCCTCAAATCCGCAGGGTTTCCACTAAAAAAGATTACGGCAAATGCCCCAAATAAATTAAAAAACATACCAAAAGAAAATTTGTTACACACTAATTTCCTTATATTCGAAAAGGAAAGTACAACAAAAACTCTGGGCATCCAATGGAAAGCGATATCGGACCATTTTTATACACGACTGAGTCCATATCCGCTTTATCCGCCATTACAAAACGCCAAATTCTCTCCTCTTTGGCAAAACTTTTTGACCCCGCAGGATGGCTATCGCCAATTATGATACAAGCCAACATCCTGATACAAGAATTATGACTAGATGGGACCGACTGGGACGAGCAAGTAAAACCACTTCGTTTAGAAAAGTGGGCGCAGCTCGCGAGCAATCTAAACAATATCACACAAATACAAATCCCACGATGGGTAAATTATGTCCCAGAGCACAAAGTTGAACTACACGGCTTTTGTGACGCCTCTGAAAGGCGTATTACGCCACTATATATGTTCGCACGCAAAGCGACAAGGCGACCACAAGCCACTTACTAGTTGCAAAATCAAAAGTGGCTCCTCTAAAAACCATAAGTCTACCACGACTAGGACTATGTGGTGCACTACTACTTGCCAAACTAGCATCCATAGTACAAACGCAACTGAATATGGCAAAAAATAAATTATATCTATGGTCCGATTCCGAGATTGTATTAGCCTGGTTGGAAAAACCACCACATGCATGGAAGACGTATATCTCCAATCGAACGTCCCAAATTCTTGACCTAGTGGGATGAGCCACTTGGCGACACGTAGCCAGTGCGGACAATCCTGCTGATCTAGGTATAAGAGGGTGCAAACCTCTGCACCTTGCCACCACCACCCYCTGGTGGAATGGCCCCCGATGGTTAACAGAATCTCCCGATTCTTGGCCGCAATCGCCCATGCGCAATATTATTGCCCCAGAAAGCCGAAAGATCGACTCCTTTCATATAACATTGGATGATTTCATCTTACCCCCGAGCCCTGAGGGTAATCGCGTACATGCTCAAATTCATAGAGCGACTCAATCTTAGAAACAAGGGAATACGCACAGTATACCCTCAAGGCGATACAGTGACGCACCTAGACTTACAAAGAGGAAAGGTCGCGCTTATCGCATCAACCCAAAAGCGCTACTTCAGTCGCGACATATCATTACTCAGAGAGTCGAAGCCGATTGACAAGAAGAGCTCACTCTTAGTTCTAAATCCATTTTTAGACACGAAAGGTCTGCTTCGTGCCAATGGTAGGCTCGCTAATTCAAGCCTTAATTACAACGAACGCTACCCCATCATAATACCGGACAAGTCTCCATTTGTCACATTATTCCTGAATTACGTCCATATATTAATGTTGCACGCCGAACAGCGCCTCATGCAACATATGGTACGCCAAGAGTATTATATTCCGCGTCTCAAGCCCCAGATCAAAAAACGCATTTTCATGTGCAAGATCTGCACTATGCATAAGCAAAAAATGCGAACGCAGGTTATGGCAGCACTTCCACCTGAACGCTGCAATTTCGCTCTGCCTTTCACAACCACATTGTCGATTTTGTTGGGCCTTTTCAAATAAAGGCGTCCATGCTAAGATCTCCCACCCTGATGAAAGGTTATGTGGCTGTGTTTGTATGTTTCACGACAAAGGCAGTACACCTTGAGCTGTGTACTAATCTGACGACGGAGGCTTTTCTTGCGGCATTTGCTCSCTTCGTCGCTCGACGTGGCTTCCCATCCAAAATTATGAGCGATAATGGCAAAACATTCATAGGAGCCCAACGAGCCACAGAAAAACAGTTTGTGGATTTCTTAAAACAGGTGTCCCCTGATATCGGAAAAAAGTATGCCCCTCAAGGTATCAATTGGCAGTTCATCCCCCCAAGCGCTCCTCATATGGTCGGTTTATTGGAATCAGCTGTAAAGAGCTTCAAATCTCATTTCAAGAAGCTAGACGGCAGCTATAAATTTAATTAAGAAGAATTCACGACATTATTAGCTAAAATTGAAGTCGTTCTCAACTCAGGGCCACTCACAGCACTATCGCAAGATCCCTCCGACTTCACAGCCCTATCTCCAGGGCATTTCCTAAAAGGAGCACCCATTCTGGCCACACCTGAGCCAGGTGTGGAGTCGCTATCCTTATTAAATAGATGGGAAAGAATTAAAATTATCCATCATAATTTCAGTAGCCGATGGAAAGCAGACTATATAAAGGACCTCCACAAGAGGTACCGATGGAAAAAGTACAGAAAATTCGCCAAAAGTTGGAGATTTTGTTCTGAATCACGACGATTGCCTGCCACCTACCGAATGGCGGCTGGGCCGTATAGAGAAGCTTTACCCAGGCTCCGACGGTCATATTCGCGTAGTTGATCTCCGTCCGCTCGTCAAACTATGCTTCTTACCGTTCGCCGATAACCGCGAAACGAAAAGCGATAAACCGCTAAAATGAACCGCCTATAAAACAAAATAAAATAAAACTTTTAGATAGGTACATCTATATATATTTAAAATAGCACATGAAAGTAGTCGAACGTGGCAGCCATGCTCATATGCTCTATATGCAACCAAATTCTAAATGAAATAACACTCTTCCATACAGATCAATATGGSTTCAGACATKCCAGCAGCYMCGACACCAAATGTGCCGCGCCAAGAAGCTGTTCCAGTTGCAGCACCCCGAACAACCACACCAACGGCGCCTCGGAGTGGAACGGTAGCATTGCCGTCAACACCTGCAGTAGTAGTAGACCCACCACGCCTTCGATGCCCTCTATGTCGTCGAACCCACCGGCTGCCACAATGCGTTATATTCAAGGGATTGCCACCTCAGCAACGCCAGTTGGTCGCGCAACGGCACGGCCATTGCCTCAATTGCCTGACGCCTATACACCAAACCCACGATTGCACCTCGGGCAACCTGTGCCAGATTTGTATCCGCGCCGCACTTCAGGCCTCAGCAGTGTCATAGCCACTCTCCAGAAACTTCAGAGGATTCTAGGCTGAAATATTCGCCTAGGGGGGCCGGGATGGCTAAATGAGCCTTAGTCGGCTGCCCCACACCACACCTACACCCATCTCTAACACGCACACACACCACATTCACCTCGATATCACCACAGTCCACATCAACACCACCCACACAAAAGATGGAAAGGTGGTACAAAATAATATTGTGCGCTGATCACCCTGGATGTGAAAAATGCATTCAACTCTGCTGAATGGAAAAATATACTCGAAGCCCTATATGGAATACGCGCCCCTCGGTACCTCATATATATCGTTATGAGTTATTTTAAAGTTAGAAAGCTGATCTACGACACCAACGAAGGCATCAAGAGCTACCCTATTACAAGCGGAGTATCACAAGGTTCTGTTCTAGGCCCTCTCTTATGGAATCTAGTTTATGATGGGGTGCTAAGAATCCCACAGCCTAAACACGATAAGCTAATCGCATACGCGGACGACCTTATAGTGGTAGCAGTAGGTAAACAACTCGATGACCTACAAAATAAATGTAATGAAYGCATAAATGGTCTACGCYAAWGGTTTTCTTCCAAGAATTTGGAACTGGCTGAGCACAAAACAGAGGTATTGCTCATAAGCACCCGGAAAATTGAGGAAAAAATAACTCTCACTATAGGAGAGTGCGTGATTTTTCACAACCGCAGCTGAAGTACTTAGGGGTAATATTGGACTCCAAGCTGAAATTCAAGCAGCACTTGGCAAACATAGCAAATAAAGCAAATAAGATTTATAACGCCTTAT
>NW_017537605.1:1933-7198 GCF_001853355.1 Bactrocera latifrons | reverse complement strand
AGTATGCCCCCCATAGACATCCAGGGTGACGAGCTCACGCGGTTATATGAGCTACCAGCGCCAATTACAGAAATCCAAAAGAGAGAAGAGAGAAAGAAGAGCATAACTATGTGGCAGCAACGGTGGCAAACCTCAACTAAAGGACGGTGGACCCACAGACTTATACCTGACATCCATATATGGATAAGCAGACGACATGGGGACTWGGATTTCCACCTGACCCAAATATTAAGCGGGCATGGGTGCTTYAGAGGCTACCTATACAAATTTCAAAATGACGTCAGTCCGTATTGTTCGATGTGTCCGGAGTCCATAGAAGACTCTGAACACGTGTTTTTCCATTTTCCTCGGTTTCGAAACATAAGGGAAAAGTTAGAAACTGCACTAGRTGGTAGCCTAATGGTGGAAAGCTTGACTGCATATATGTGCCAGTCCTCTGACAAGTGGAAAGCAGTTCGCGAAGCTGCTACTTCCATCATGACTACATTAAGACMGCTACAGCAGAGTAGGCGTCACTCCGTCCGTGCTATAGAGGAGACGTAATATGTCTTGTCGCTCCCATGAAGTAATACCTTATCTGGTGGTTCYGTGGGAGAGTCTTGAGGTGGGAGTAGGTTAGGTTTAGCGGATTAAAGTTCCGCACTCCGGCTTTCGATGCTTCCTCCTACTATAAAAAAAAAAAACACCCACACGAGAGTCCAGCATCCACACACTCAMACGCACACCACACCATACCAAAAAGAAAAAGGGTCAGCGTCTACACAGACTCTTCAGTTTAGATTCGACCGCTACGCAGCGCTCAACCCAACATCATTTAATATAATATATTAATATTATCGTTAAAAAACAAGTTTAAAAGGACCCACCATAATTTAATATAGTGTGAAGAAACAAGTTCAAATCCCGAGTTTTTATTTTAAAATAAAGAAGCAAGTGGTAAGTGCAGCGGGCAGTGAAGAAAACAATTATAAAACATATATTGACTAAATTAGATGACATTGAAGAATTTTTCAAAAGCATTTGAAATTTTGGATATTGTTTATTTTATTAATACTGCATGCGGCGATGTAACGATGGAAACAATTTGTCGAAATGTGCTTAAGTCGCCCCGAAATACCTACTTCAATACAACACAGCATTTACTACAT
This sequence comes from Bactrocera latifrons, assembly GCF_001853355.1. Classification (NCBI taxonomy): domain Eukaryota; kingdom Metazoa; phylum Arthropoda; class Insecta; order Diptera; family Tephritidae; genus Bactrocera; species Bactrocera latifrons. Next base: position 6,050 of record NW_017537605.1, on the reverse strand, counting down.
CAACACGCTAATCAGAAAAAAAACACATCACTGACACACCTCCACACCACACTTAGGAACACCATTAGATCTAAACACCACACATCGCTACATATACAAACACACCATGTCACCACTGAAGAGGACACCACACTTTTTTCAAAAGGGAAGGTGAAACTGGCTTTGTACTTTTTTTTTAGCTCAGTTGGAACACGTACATCGATATACGCGTACACCGGTTCTGTAACGACAAAAGGCATAAAAAGCGCGTACGAGAACGCAAGTAACAGAGTGAAAGGTATACATAACTTATCACACATTATTTTTAAAAAACATAAATCATATGGTATTGTTTAAAGAGTAAAGTAAGTAAAAAAAAGGACTGAAATTGTACAAAACCTATATTGAAAAAAAAAAAATTAAATCATATTAAAAAGTGAAAAAGTTTTAACGGAAAGGAGCCGGGAAGAAAGCGAAAGCAAGAAACAAGATCGAAAGGTAATTTCCATTTCGTCAGGCAAAATTCTAAGTAAATGCTYCACAATAAATGGCGAAGAAAATAAATACAATTAAAAACTGTGTCTCAAAAGCTGGTTTGCAAAAAAGTTTGAACGAAATTTTTGATTCGAAGCAGAGGACGATATTCCCATACCCGCGTTATCGGCCTTCATAAAGCTTTTAAATGAAAATGGGAAAGGTCAGCATTCCGACAACTTTTTGTTAATCGATCAAATTGTGACTATAGAGGACAATAATATTGACATTGCCCTTAATGAAGTATGCCACGATATGTGGCAAATTAAATCAACAACTTCGCAACAATAACAAATTCATTAGTAATGACTTCCCTGGGTTTCGATACGCCAAAAACTTGGAAAGTCATCTTGCAAACTGTTTTATAAAACAGAAACAAGGAAAGTTGCGACAAACTAACGTAAAGGAATTTTTGAAAACTCAAAAATAAAGAAATATGTGCAATTTATTATAACTATTCAAATAAAATGATCAAGGAATCTAATTTATTTAAGAAGTAGTGTGTGTATCAATTTTAGTAAAGTTTTGATTCGTCTAGTAAGCGGACACCTCTCATAAGCGGACAAAAATTTGGAAACCGTCAGTGTCTGGTTATGGGAGGTTTCAATGTATTATATAATATATTAATAACTTTTAATACTTTCGTAATGGATTTTATAGCCTTTTATTCATAGCGTTACGGCTCAAGTGGTTTCCGCACAACTAAATTCATAAGTATTGTGAACTCTTAACCAAAAGAGTCAGCGTCTTCTGCGGCTGTTTGCGAAGGCGAATGTATAAATAATTACATTACAATTCGTAAAGGAATATATTCCAGAGCTGCGGCATCAGATATTCTGCAATTTCAGTTTGAAATGATAGAGCTGAAAAAGCAGAAAATTGAGCAAGAAATGAATTTTAAGGAGAAAGAGTTGGAATTAAGAGACAGGGAATTGACGATTAAAGAAAAAGAAGTGGAGTTAAGGGAGAAGCAAGAACTATTGCTAAAAGACAAAAAAATGGAGATGAAACTAAAAGAATTGGAAAGTAATAAAAAATTAAAAATAATGGTAATACAAATGAAAGAAAGATTGGCAATGGAGGAATTGAAATACAAATACTTATAAGTGGAAGAATTGGAAGAAGTGGTGCAAGAGAATTTTAAATTACCTGAAGTGAATTAATGTACCTGAAGTTTATTTTTAATAATTAGTTTTGCACACATTCATACATTTTTGTATATGAATACTAATACTAATAAATAGTAACTATACGTTTAAATAATGATGTATTTTAATTTAATCTTTGATTTTGTATGAAGTCAAGAAGGCTAGATCTTGTGTTACTGCCTAGTGGTATACTATATTGAGGTGGGTTAATTTCAATGCTTTCTTCGTTTTCAATTTGGAAATTGATTAACATATTATGGAGAATGCAGCATACCATGATCCACTCATTGCATTCTTTTTTATTTTGCTCATTTATCATTCTAAACTTCAATTCCTTCAAGCTACCGAATTTTTCTTTTAAAATGCCAAAACAATTCTCAATTCGCACACGATATTTTGAAAAGTAKTTATTGAAACTTTCTCTTTCTTCCGTAGTATGGTCCGTACTATTTTGCCTGAACGGTGTCAATAAAAATTGTTTGAGTGGATAGGCGCTATCTCCAGCAATCCACTGAGAGTTAGATAAGAATCGTTGAGGATGTTTTGCAATAGGGCTATTCAAGAAGATTTTGGCGTCATGAACACTTCCAGGGTATCCTACTGTGACTTGTATAATTCGTAGCCAATAGTCACAAACAGCTTGCATTTTAATAGTTCATGTTTTTTGGCTGGCGCTTCAGCCAACTTTAATTCGGATCCATCAATATATCYTATACAACTTGGCTTTTTTTCCGCGTTTCAGTAACAATTTCCAACCGTTCATTTTCATTTGGCCAAAACAAAAACTTTTCTTTTAATTTCAATATTGCTTTAAATACGCGCTTAGTTATGTTTTTAATAGTGCCCCCATCACCCACGCCAAACAATGAAGCAACCTTTCGTATAGATAATACATCTCTGGAAGATCCCAACCTAAATAGCACTATTTTTCATTGTAAATATAAAGGAAGTTGTGCTCCACTAGAATTTGTGTTAAATACACTATCGTCCTTTATATAATCTAGTATGCGGCGAAATTCGTCCGGGCGAACACGAAACATTTCGTTGAAACGGCTGTCATCAAAGTTCCTAAGTACATTATGTCGCTATTGGGATGACTTTGGTATTCCGAGATGAACACTTCTACGAGTGTTTAATAAACAATGTAAAMTCAATGAAAAATTTGCAAAAATTTCGTCCGCATCTTCACCGTCGCCTGGAAATTAATATTAACGTAAATAAATATCAAAGTGAGACTTGCTTATAATGGTAAAACTCACTTGACTCAAGTATCATCAGGTTTAATGCCTGGCGCATCCATTATTTTAAAATTTTCACTTTTCCTYGGCATTTTGACTGCGAAATACTTATTTTTGCAAATATTGTAATTTATGTTTTTTCAATCAGCTGATTGATAAGTGATTTACGACAACAAATTTATAACTCCGTATTCACAACCATTGTGTTTTGTCTTAATTTTTGTTTATGACTTGTAACTTTATGTAAGTACCCCAATTGTAAAAAAGCGAACGTGAACGTTTTAAGTGGTAAAACATCTACACCRATATAAATAACTATTAAAATATTGGTAACTCGCGCGTAATTTGAGCTTTTTTCTTYAAAGTCAAATTCCGGGAGGTTTGCGCTAGTTAACGACGCTTAAGATAGCCTAAGTAAATTTCACACTTAACCTAAACAAACAATARAATTCCCGCATTATAAACACAACAGACAGAATTCCATAACGAAACCCCGATGAGCACAATAAAACTATATTTGTTCTAGCAAGTAAGCAAACATTCGCATGTAGTCAGTGAGAAATTATGAATAAAATAGGCAACACGAAAATGAGTGTTCTGCCGAAATAAATTTAATTTATTTTACTCGCGACAAGCAACAGTTTGTTAACCGGTGGCTCAACCGTTCTTTTCGTTTGAACTGAACATGCCATATCCTGACATAAAGGGATAYAACAAAAATCCACGTTCCTGAAGTAGGAAAAAAATAAGTTCCTGAAAAATTAGAAGCAGCACCGATAAACATCGGAATCAACTTGAATCTCATATAAAGAGACAAAAACTGTTCAATTTGCGTCGTCCCTTATTGAACACCGGCATCGAGATGTCTGCACAAGAGATCGCAAATCTCAGGGCTCAAATTGCTGCTTTAATTACATCTCTAACTGAGAACCAGCAAAGAGTGGCTACCCTGGAGAACAGAATACCATCAAATGTGACAATTACAGATCAGCACGAGTACTGCAAATCAAATATAATGAACGAAATGCAGATTAACCTGAATATTTTTAAAGCATTGCCAGACTTCACGGGCAACATAAATCAAWATAGATCCTGGGGAAAACGTGCGTGGACGCACATGGAAAACATAAAAGAATGTGCCTCAACTCCGGCACATTATACCGCACTTTCGATATTGCATTCGAAAATTCAAGTAGAAGCAGCCGATATTTTAATCAA
>NW_017537605.1:0-1258 GCF_001853355.1 Bactrocera latifrons | reverse complement strand
AACTATAAGCCAGGAGACGTAACATTTTCCAAGACGCACAGACGTAATAAGAACGTAAGAAAATACGTGAAGCACGTTGTAAAAAAAGATAACCGAAAGACTTTAACTACTAATAAAGGACGGATTATCCATAAAGATAACATAAGAGTGAAGTCATGTACGGAATAATTTTCCTTTTACTTTTCCCATTATGAATTATGCGATAATATAATAGACAAGATACAAGTAACAAAAAATTTGTTCTCGTATAAACTGACCCCGTATACATATATAAAAATAGTTCCCTTCTATATCATAGCTGACCCGGCAAACTTCGTTCTGCCCAAAATAGATTTTTTTTTTTCATTTCAAAAATTACACCGGTTTGGTTTTAATAGAATATGAACGATTTTTCCTAATTTCATTGTGTATACTTTAAATACCGCCTTTTTTGTACTTGACAAATTCCCAATATTGAAAAATAGTGAGGAAAAAATTATTGGTGAGTTTTTTGAACTGTTTTTGATAAAAATTTAAATAAAAAAATATGATATACAGGCAGGTTCTGCAATTTACTTCCGAGTGAAATTTTGTGGAAAATACCTTCTATACCTAATTTGACAAAATTTTTGCAAATTTTACTCGGAAGTGAATTGCCAGAACCTGCCTGATAAACATTTTTTTCGAGGGTACATTAATGCTTTTTGAATTTGATTGCTTGAAAAATGCTACTCTTTTCAATAATGCTTACACATCGCGTCCAGGATTTGTTGACAATTTAATAAAATTAAGTTTGTACTATTCTCATTCAGTTTTATTAGTTTTAATCGAGTCTCGAAAATAAATAATTTTAGTACATATTTAGTTTAGGGCTGCACGGTACACGATATTTTTGGTTTTCTGTTCCGCGGAAGGTTTTCCAACACGGGAACACGCCACATAGAGCTGGCCATGTGAAAAGCAAGACATTTCTAAATTTATGCCGCATACTTCCAGTGACTGCCCTTGTGAATTGTTTATTGTCATCGCAAATGCAAGGGGAAGTAAGCATTCCTCTCCCTTGAACGGGCCTTTCAAAATGCTTGCCACTATTAAATTGTTCATTAGCTTGGTCACAATCAGTCGAGTACCATTTCACAGTTTGGGAGCATGGAGATTCCGTAGCATAATAACTACAGACCCAACTTTGAGACGCAAATTATGAGGCGGCATTCCAGGCGGCATCAAAGAGTTTAAGAACTCCACTGGGTAATTTACTACCTCGTCTTCATTTTCAACG
>NW_017537604.1:65432-66498 GCF_001853355.1 Bactrocera latifrons | reverse complement strand
TGGTCTCCACATAAATATTTTTTCATCGAGTTCCTTCACTCTTGTCGTTGATTTCGCCGAGTGCTATCACTTATATTCTCTCAACTGAACACTGAACTCAAAATGTTTATATCTAAATTTAAGTTTAGACAGAAAAGTCCTGTGTTTTCATATATTCGTACAATCTCTCTGAGTCCCAATTACCTTGTTACGAGGTTGTTCTTTTGTGTTATCAGTTTGAAAGATTTCGTATAGGGCGACTGCGAGGCTAGAACTATGAACTTAGGAGTAAAGAGGTTGCAGAAATAGTTGCAAAAAAGATTGAAAATACTTTCAAAAAGTCATCTATTCCGATAGTTTCACACACCAGTGATGTACAAATGCTCACCACATACCATAAGAAATTTCTGACTCTTAAACAAATGTTTTTAACGACGACTTTGTCTCTTCTGCCGGAAAATTATTTGACATCGCTGCTTGTAAATGCATTTATTTTCCTTCTTGCACTTGTCCAAAGGAAAGGAAAGTTCTTATCGATGAACAACCATTTCTCTTGGACCAGATAACCAGAAGAATTGGTCGCATTGGAAGTGTTGATCCACCTGAAACAAAAAAGTTTACAAAGAAAACGTACGTGAACGTAAAGAAAAGTTTTCAAAACGTCATTCAACATCAACACCTACCAGAAAGATACCAGCTAGAACACGTGGCCATTCAGATCAGCCAGACTCTCATACAGACGACAACAATGTAGGTGTGTCGCACATGGATTCTTCCAAAAACGATGCTGATGATGAATTTTCTCTTCCATCCTTTAAAACCAAACAAAACATACTAGTATTAGAACACATTGCTTTAGCTGCCCAAAGATTTGGAGTAAGTGATAGAGCAGCGGCCTTGATTATTTCATCTGCTTTTCTGGTTGTTGATTCATCCATTCAACAGAGTGCTTTYTTTGCTCTTCCAGGAAACATTATCCTTAGTATGATGACTGACGAATGGATAGAAGTCAGAAAGTTGGCCCTTGACCGTCTTCTGGCAGCCAGAGAAGCAGAGTCTGACACTGTAAATGGAAGGGTTAGATGTA
>NW_017537604.1:62390-63552 GCF_001853355.1 Bactrocera latifrons | reverse complement strand
ATTGTTATTATTATCTTCGACCACCTCTACACCAGAACGAAATCGTTGAAACCGTCGTTTGCGGTGGAAATGGGAACTGTATCGGGTCCATAAACTGCACAAATTTTTTTGGTGRCYTTTATCGTAGTAGTACTGTTAAATATGCCGTATTTTCTCTTTATTTTGCTCCATGTTTGCGACGCTATAACTCACGAACGACTTAAAAGAAACGACAATCAATCAAGCACGTGTGTGCGATTTCCAAAAAGGTGTGAGCTTTCCAAAAAGGTATAGCATGACCCGATGCGACGAATAAAACTAGAACTACGCGCTCTCAGCGTCAGCTAGCGAAAATACCGAAAGACTTTTTTGGCAACCTAATATAAGTATATTAAATTAAGACTTCCCGCCTCTGAGCAGCAAAAAACACACGTCAACAAACCAGGAAGGTTCRACGTCGAGAATCTGCAATCACAACAAATTGCCGAACGACTTTCTACTCGCTTAGCACTCCTGCTTTCTGAGAGCACTCGACAACTACTAGGTATAAGGGAACTGTGAGACGGCTTTTCAAACTTCTTACGAAAAGCTGCAACCGAAAACATTGGTTTTCGGAAAATGCAAAAGAATTTCATAGGCCAGAATTAAATAAACAAAAGTTTGAAATTTCCCACTGTATGTATCAAAACTATTTGATGAAATATCAATGAAATTAACGTTAAATAAGTTTTTGCTCTATCCCTTTCGTACGCGTCACGAAAAGCAAGAGAAGTGAGACAAAAACACGCGTACTGTGCAGTGAGAATAGCTTTAAATTTATCTCTTATAATAACTTAAATTACAATATAAAATCGTGCTTATTCCCAATAAATCKAAATGAATATTAAGAASAAAGGTATGTGSTATATAACCATGCTATTTTTCCGTACTAATATATTGCTTTATTGTTTTAAAACTATTATTTTACAAGTGACCTTTTGAGTGATATATTTKTCTTTATACATTGAATTAAGTAATCACAAATGAGACAAGTTTGTTTATGTTATTTGATGTTCCCYAAGTTTATGCTTATGATTTCAGCTGCAACTTGTTGCAACTTTATTTGTTATTCATGCTTTTCTAMCAGGTATGCGATTTTTTGTGTGTTATTATACTCTCGCAACAAAGTTGCTAAAAAGAGTAT
>NW_017537604.1:55132-61417 GCF_001853355.1 Bactrocera latifrons | reverse complement strand
GTTTTTCATAATTTTTGTATTTGAGTATAAGTATGAACGAGTATATTATATTGTTTTCCATGTTTTTCGGCATATTTATTTGAGCTTTGGTTTTCATTTTCTCACTTCTATYAAATGTTTGTTTTATACGTTACTTTGTTCAGGAACGTCATATCAATGTGAACTTTCACGCCTGTATATCCTTGAATTGTGGTGTTTAGAAAAAGGTTCATTTGCTGATAAAGTTAAAAAAGTATGTGACGACTTAACCCGTAGATTTGAAGGGGATGGCTATGAATGTATTAGAAATATTGTTATGAAAAGACTTCATTACGTATTTAAAAGATTTGTAGAAATGTGGAATAAAAACCGCGGATTAAAATCAAAAGTTATACAAAAACATTCGAATTGGTTTGCACAATATGAGTATATACCTGTGCCCAAAAAATAAGGTGACGTTTTATTTATTTTGAAAATTCTTTATTTATTCTTCCAAATMAATTTCATCCCCACTAGATGTAGTACATTATGCCAACGGATTTTCCAATCTTCGAAACACTGGTTGTATTCATTTTCCGGGATGGCCTTCAGTTCCGTCTTCGCTGCGGCTTGTATCTCCTCTATCGTATAAAAACGGTGTCCCCGGAGTGGTCTTTTGAGCTTAGTGAACAGCCAGAAGTCGCACGGCGCCAGATCACTTGAATACCRTGGTTGCGGAACGACATGGGTTGAGTTTTTGGCGAAATGATCATTTAATGGAAATTCTTTGCTCAACTAATTTCGATATCGAAAAAAACGAAAAACTCACTTTTAGCAGCTCACAAAACAACACGTATCTAAAACAATAATGAATATCTTGACATGAAATTTGACATAAATGTGACTGACAGTACTACCAACGTAAAAAAAAACAATTCTCCAAATCCTTCGATGCGCGCAGTTTAAATTCAAATGTCACCTTATGTGTTGGGCACAGGAATTATTAAGACGACAATTATCCGTATTGAGTCAAGATCGAGGACATCCTAGATTAAGTCTGGTAGAGTACTCAGAGAGAACGAAGCGTCGAAAGATAGCATATTTAGCAGAACTCGATGTGTCCGCTGCCGATGATTTGCATTTGGCTTGTAGAGAACATGTGAAGTAATACACTTATCACCGAAGTAAATTTAACCAAGCACCAGTATAAACTTATTAGAAGCTTCGTTAACAATAAACTTGATGTTAACTTTTTACCTTCCTATGATAATATTTTAAAGGAAAAACAGAAAAGTTATCCTGAGCAAATTAAAGTTTCAGAAGCTTACGCTGAAGTTGAGCTGCAAAATTAAAATTAAAAAAAAAAAATTATTGGATCACACTGCGTCACGAATTTTAGAGTTGCAACGCGATGTAATTAATGAACTCAACTCTCTAATTACCTAACATTAATAGGAAAATGAGGCTTTGATGGCAGTTATGGGCACAGCGGATGTAAGCAAAACTTCGAAAATAATAATTTGGAAGACAGTAATTTATTTGTTACGTCTCATATGTCCCTCTACAAATGATAACATATTAAAATCGCAAAATGATGAGGAGCACAAACTAATTTGGAAAAACCCCGACCTTCATCCACTAGCTATTGCCGTCCTGTTCGAATTCAGTTTCCAAAGGAATCAGTTCAATTAACCCTAAATTAAAAACAAAATTCAAAAACTAAGTCCCACTGAGTTCAAAACACCTACCAATCGTAAATTTTATATCGATCACATTCTTCAACTTACATTGGTGGATGGCGGATGTGCAATGTCTTAACTGAAACCTCCTCTGCAAAATGCTATATATGCTCGGCCAAACCTACTGAGATGAACGATATTGACAAATGCTTGAAAATAGAAATACGAACAGATTGCTACGAATTTGGATTGTATCCTTTACATGACTACATTAAATTTTTTGAATATTTCCTTCACGTTTCTTATAGACTTGAAATCAGACAATGGCAAATAAGGGGTTTAGAAGATAAAGAACGATTTCTAAGAAGGAAAAAAAGAAAAAATGGGTCTTATAGTCGACAAACCAAAAACAGGTGGTAGCAGATCTTCAAACGATGGAAATACTGCTAGCAAATTTTTCAACGATGCCCATACATCTGCTGAAATAACAGGCATAGAAAAAGTATTAATTGAAATTGTGCAGTATTACTACAAGCTTTATCATCAGGGTACAAAATTAATGTGGCAAAATTTAGGAAATTTGCGCTAGATACTGCAAGAGAATCAGCATCACAGTATTCCTGGTATTATCTTCCTGCGTCAGTCCATAAAATTTTAATTCACGCCCCCGATGTTATTCAACATGCATTATTTTCAATTGGAGAGCTCTCAGAAGAAGCTGCTGAGTCTAAGATTAAGGACGTTAGGATGTATCGACTCCATCATACACGAAAGAACTCACATGTCGCTACAAATCAGGATTTATTAAACCGATTACTCTTGAGCTCAGATCCTTTCACCTATGTTAAAAAAAAAAACTACGATGCAAAAGTAAATCAATTTTATTGAAATGAGTTTTTGATTTTAGTTATGTTAATATAATTGTTCATTACTTGTTATGATTACAAAAAGCTTAGGAAAAAATTTCACTTTAATATAGGCAGTGGAAGTATTTTTGGCCGCTGATTTCATACCAAACCGACCACTGTGAGCTGGTACGAGTAGGAGTGCTGTGTCGCATCGGAGAGAAAACAGACTGCCTACCTCGCAACGTTACGTTCGACCACAACACGTGCGGGATGGGATAGACATCGAGGGTTGAAGAGGGAAGCGAGACGCATTTGCAGACAGAAAAAGAAAGTGGCCGAAATGCGTGAGTACGAAGAGCTTGATAAGCTGGCCGACAGGGTTAATGCTCGAAAATTCTACGAAAAAATGCGGCGGCTTAAAGAAGGTTTCAAGACCGGAGCATACTCTTGTAGAACCCCCAAAGGTGATCTAGTCACCGATGCCCAGAGCATACTTAAATTATGGAGGGAACACTTCTCCAGCCTGCTGAATGGCAGTGAAGACGACGAAGACGTTCCATTGCCCGACCAGGAAGAAGTTCAAATAGCAATTACCCGCCTGAAGAACAACAAATCGGCGGGAGCCGATGGATTGCCGACCGAGCAATTCAAACACGGCGGCGAAGAACTGATAAGGTGCATGCATCAGCTTCTTTGTAAAATATGGTTGGACGAAAGGATGCCCAACGATTGGAATCTAAGTGTGCTCTGCCCAAACCACAAAAAAGGATACCCCACAATCGGCGCCAACTACCATGGGGTTAGCCCCCTCAGCATCGCTTTTAAGGTTCTATCGAGCGTATTGTGTGAAAAATTAAAGCTCACCGTCAACAAACTGGTTGGACCTTATCAGTGTGGCTTTAGACCTGGTACAGCAACAACCGACCAGACATTCACCATACGCCAAATTTTGGAATCCCCGCAAAACTTATACTGCTGTGCAAACTGACGTTGAGCAACACCAAAAGCTCCGTCAGGTTCGGGAGGGATCTCTCCGAGCCGTTCGATACGAAACGAGGTTTCAAACAAGCCGACTCCCTATCGTGCGACATCTTCAATCTACTACTGGAGAAAATAATTCGAGCTGCAAAACTTGTTTCAGTGTTTCACCACATTTAACAGCGATTGAGGGTTTTTAGAGTCTGTGAGAAATAACATGTTAATATATGTAAATATAAATAAAAGAGAACCAATGAAGGGCAATATACATACATGTGTATTTATGTGCAGGTGATTTTTGGTTGGCGGAAAAGTTCTTGCATGCTACATATGACTTTTTCTAAAGCTCACATACATATGAATGTTTTACGGGGGAAATTGCGCCAAAATGAAAGATAAAGAGGGGATTCTACTTTTTGATTGGAAAAGTTTCCAATAAATAATAGAAAAAACCAATAAAATTAGCATATTTCATCTGGAAATAAAAAACTGGTCTTTAATTCGTAGTAAAAATCATTTAGGATAGAATAAGAATGATATTGCTGATCACACAAAGAGCGACAGACTTCAAGCGACATCTGTAAAATATTATAGTACACATGTTCTTAAGGCCACAGTTATTTTGACTGCTGCACTGGTACATAACTGTGTTCCGTGTGTATATCAATATTTGACAGATGTCGCTCATAATGTTTGCAAATTTGTCTACATGCCACATATGTATGTATGAAAATATGTACACTCATGTCTACCTACCACATTTTTATGTATACATGTACACTCAGTGCTTCATCCAAAATCTACGTTGACACGGACAACTAAGTGCCGAAGCTCACGTCTTATCAAAGAGTCAATGTGTCGATGGACCAAAGCGACAACAAAGCGTCACAACATTGTGCTGTTGGTCTTGTTTGTCTACATACAATATATGCATGTATGTAAATATGTACACTGCATGCTTCATGCGAAATCTCTGTTAACATGGACAGCCACGTCTGTTAAAAAGTGTTGTTGGTTAAAAATCCGAGCTGTGCGAAAAAATAAGCGAACGATCGCCGACTGTCACCGCTTCCCTTGCCGCTCTAACAGCTTTACCCACAAACTTGTGGAAATATGTATGTATTTGTATGAACATGCATACATATCGACGCAGACTTTTGCAAGCCGCATAAAAATATTTTGTACATTCCTTGACAAATACAGTCAATTCCGGTTATGTGCCACAATCAAAGATACAATTGTTGTGGTTTGTGAAAATAAAAATATAATATGGCACATAAGAGAGTGCGAATACTTAAGCGAGTGGTACTTAAAACAGTAATTTTTATATATTTCAATAAACAAACCGTGAGATGCAGCAAGATATGGGCAGTTGAGATTTTCATTTAAGTGGAGTAGTACTTAACCGGCATTCACTGTACACATAAATAAGAGGAATATTGAATATTTTCTTTGGCACATTTCTAGAATTGAAAATCGACAAATAATCTATGTTGTCAATTTTATTCTAATATATTTGGATACTTATATTTGCGGGGTTGTCACTTTTTCCTTCTAATACAAATATCAGAAATTGTTCAATTTATGATTTTTAGCTTTTGCCATCGTCGCGAAAAGACGCTTGTAGGCAAAGGCATGCTCGGGGAGATGTCATGGTGTTTGTTTTTATGAATGAAACAAGTGTTGAAAGTCGCTTGCGTTCATGAATGAAAATATATATATATTATTATATTTTCGACAAATTTGGGCATCGACTATTTATCTGCCATATTGACTTGTGACGCTGCTGATGCTATTTAGAACGTTTGTTGTTTTTGTAGAACAATATTTGTAGTTTATGCGGGTGACATACATATCTACATGTGATCACCTGTAAGTATGTATGTTGTGTATGGATTATTTGTGTGGGAATGTCATATGCACATATTTGCATGTGTACGCATATAAGTATGTATGATGCTATTTCAAACGATTGTTGTTTTTGTAAAGCAATGTTTGTAGTTTTTGCGGGTGACATATCTATGTATGGACGCATATCTAATGTAATTATTTGTGTGCCAATGTCATGCAAGCATATTTATGTACATATGAGCAGCGCGTACATGTTATTATTGATAAGTGATAATATGATTTGAAATCGCGAAAGCGATAATAAACACATATGGTCATGAAACATGTGATACATAGATAAGTTTTGAGTGATAAAATGTACGATTAATGTACATTTATCACTATTGTAATATATTTAATTTTTTTTAATAATATTATGATAGTTTGTTATATACATATGTAACTACGAATATTGCTTTGCAAATTAATTTAATTCAAATGTATTCAATTGCACATGTATTTATTAATATGCCCAAAAAGAATTCGTACGAATACACATGTTTGCACATAAACGTATAAAAATATAAGCAAAAGAGCGAACATGCGTCTGTTAGAGCAATATATAGTTTTGAGCGTAATTTTTATTTCACGCTCAGCTCTGTTCAAACGAAAATGTTAAAAATTCTCTTGCCGAGCTGGCAGTGGTGAAACTGGCTCGTCTCGACCGAGTAAGCCAAAAATATTTTTACAATCTCTGCGCCGTGAACCTTCCCTAGGATAGACGTTCTCTGCTTACATACATACATATGTACAGAACACATTGATCTTTCCAACGTGCTCTCAATTGCACAACAATACGTACTGGGTGGCTGATGAATTTGGCTACATTAAGAGACTCAAATAATTTTTTCTCAGTGTATGAAATAAATTTTTATTGATGTTAAAGCTCATTCAATTTTATTAAATATAGCTTAATTAGTTTTAAAAATAAT
>NW_017537604.1:47336-55065 GCF_001853355.1 Bactrocera latifrons | reverse complement strand
GAGAGTTGCGACAGGAATAGCCGCAACTGTTTCTCGAATGGATTGCCTTACTTCATTCAAATTTGTTGGTTTTGCTTGGTTGACCGGTACATACAAGTCCAATTATTAAGGTGTAACTACATACCTACATAAAAACATAAAAAATACAATAAATTAATAGTACGGTTATAGGAAAAACATCCTAATCAAATTAAAATTCTTATAAAGCAAATTTAATTTCTTATATTGTTACAAAAGACACCATACAATGCTTCATTTCACCACATATCCCCTCTCAGCTCAAAACAGCGTTTGTACAAAAATAACCACGAGTTTATTTGCAAAAGCAAATTCCGAAACCAAAATTCTAAAAATTGCCAAGAGACACCATGTTGCCCAAAGGCACAATAAACTCAAACGCTGCACAGCGAAACACACAGTGGACTAGTTACAGAGCTCGTTACCACCATACCCACTCAAATTGAGTATAATTCAAAGAAATACCCCAATTCACAATTAAGGAAATTTCAAAAATTAAAGAAATGAAAAAAAATCTAAAAGATCAGTATTGTGAAGACTTCTGCCACATTGGCAGAAAAAACAAACCCAGAACTCAGTCTGACAATCCCAATAATAAAAATTCACTTATATGTTACTTTTCGACCCTTATGATTCCTGACGTAAGATCTATGGGACGAGAGTTGAAATCAAACTGAAATTTCGCATGCAAATACCGCGATGGGTAAACTAATCCCCACATATTAAGCCGATACGGTTTCTGAACATCCATATTTCGCATCATCTATGTGCGCACACAAAGCGATACCACTACCACAACCCAATTCCCAATTTAATATGGAAAAAATATAAATAATATCGCTATATATTCAATTGTACATACCAGAAAGTCAAAAAATCGAGAAATTTAGTTCAATATGTGTCATAGGAAAATTAAGGGATCACCATACCTTAGCCAGGCGTGGAGTTACTATTCTTCAAAAGGCAAATAATTAACAATCGATATACCAAACCGATAAAATAAGATATTGTAAATAACCGCTTGTAAAATTAATAAAATCAGAAAACAAGGAATGTGGTGTCGGTGGTGTGGTGCCGAAGTTCTTTCGGCTAATGTAGAATCGATACAATTTGAAAAAAAAAGAGTGAGCTGTCAGTTGACAGCTGACAGATGTGAATCAAAATTATTTAATACAAGTAATAGTTTAAAAAGTACGGATTATGACAGGAACTTAATATGGTACACAATGAAAGAATACCCTATTATAATTTTTCTCCAGAAAATGATGACAGATAGTTTATTCAATAAACATTTATTTTATTTATATACAAAATTGTATCCAAATATTTGTTTAAAATCATGTCAACTCAATTATTTTCATCAGGGACTTCCGTAATAGTTACATTCGAAATTGCCTCTGACGGTATTACTATGACAATTGGTCGATGATAACTGAAGTATGTTACAAAAGTATTAAACATCACATTAGCAAGATATCTAATAAATACAGCATCTATTGTTGTTCCTTATCTTGTAGTACATTCTCTCGGATTCTTGGTTATATCCAACTGAAATTCTTCTTGGAGGAACGATATTAATGGCATATACCCATATAGAAATGATTGTCGCAATGGAGATACAGGCCGTGCAGAGAACGTTTATCATAAAGAAGGTTCACGGCGAAAAGAACGTAAAAATATTTTTGGCTAACTCGGTCGAGATGAGGGAGTTTCACCACTGCCTGCTCGGTAGGAGAAATTTTAACAGTTGCGTTTGAACAGAGCTGAGCATTCAATGAAAATTATTGTCAGAATACTGCTTTACAGACGTTTGTTAGCTCTTTTGCATATATTTTTATACGTTTACATGCCGACATGTTTATTTGAATTCTTCTTGTGCATATCTATGAATAATATATTCAGTATGAATGTGCATACTTCATACATATGTATGAATACAACAAATTATAATAATATATTATAAAAATTAAATATATTACAATAGTGATACATGTACATAAATCGTATATTTTATCATTCAAAATTTATATATGTATGTATGTATATTCACATGTATCATGACCATATATGTTTATATTCGCTTTCGCGAATTCAAATCATGTTATCACTTATCAGTGATACATATGATGTACATGTGTAGATATATAAATATGTGCGTTTGACATTCACACACAAATAATTCATACACAACATATTTACATACTTATATGCGTTCACATGTAGATTAGTCGCCAGCAAAGATTACGAATATTGTTCTACAAAAACAACAAATGCCTGAAATAGCTGCGTCATGCCCAAATTTGTAGAACGTAAGCCCGCTTTCAACAGGTAAACTCGCTTCATTCATAAAAGCAAACACCATTACGTCTCCCCGAGCATGCCTTGCCTACAAGCGTCTTTTCGCGACGGTAGCAAAAACTAAAAATCATAAATTGAAGAACTTTCTGATGTTCCTTCACAGAAAGAAATGAGAAAAGTGGCAACATAGCTGTTGTCGATTCATAATATTTGTCGATTCTAAAATATTTTGCCGTGGCTGGGAAAAACCTGTGTCGATATGTATGCACGCCCATACATATGTATACATATTTACGCACGTTTGTTGGTCCATAAAAGCTTTTTTTTTTGTTTTTGTTACCGGAGGGGGAATCTTCAAAAGATGGCGTCCTGTTTCAGACGGCATGCACGATTCATCCTACACGCGCATGTGCCGCCATTTTTACCAAGTGCGGAACCTGCGGGGTAGGACGCGTACGTACTAAACCCTATCTCCGTCTCCTCTAGCTATTTATTTTCTTTGCGGGACCGCCGCTAAGCATTTCTTCACAAGGATAAACTTTAGCCGGTTGGCTCTCGATCTATAAATTTTCCAACTCCATGTGGATCACCTGTCTATCGCTATTTCTTTGCCATTCCTTCCGTCCAAGTTCTATTAGGGCTGCCGCGCTCCATTCTTTAACAAAGTTAGACACCTGCTGGGAACGTAGCATGTGTGGTACAATGTTTTCAGGGGTTAGCCGCTCTGAAAGTAGTTTCTCTAGTTCCTCTCTTTCATCTTTATAACGGGGGCACAGAAAAAAGATGTGCCACGCGTTCTCATTCCCGTTTCCACAATAAGAGCACTCAAAACCATCGTCATGTCCATATTTGTATAAATAGTCTCTGAAGCAACCATGCCCAGTCAGGAACTGCGTCAAGTAATAGTCAATTTCTCCATGGTTTCTCTCTACCCACATTTGCACGTTTCTGATCACAGTGTGCGTCCATCTACCTTTTGTTGTTTCGTCCTGTTGCGTTGGGATATTGTATCCATCAATGTTGAGCGTAGTCGCTTCTAGTTTTTTCACCGCTTCGGATTTATGGCCTGCTAACTGAAGCTTTGCTCTCGTGAGCCATTCTTTTATTTTAATCACCGCGTGGTTGCACAGGTACTCTATCTGGCCTATTTCTTTTGCCACTACCGTTACTGCTATATCATCAGCGTACCCGATTATCTGTATTTCTTTGGGCAATGGGAGGCGTAGCACCGTCATATAAAACATTCCACAGTGGCGGCCCTAGTACAGAGCCTTGTGGTATACCGTCTGTTACAATATAGTTTTTAGGACCTTCTTCTGTGTCATATAGCAGTAATTTGTCGAAGAGGTAGCTGGATATGATCCTCAGCAGGTAGAGTGGTGTCTTCTTTTGTTTCAGGGCTTCCATGATGTGCGGCCAATAGGCCGAGTTAAAGGCATTTTTAACGTCGAACGTCACTACCGCGCAGCAATATAACCACCTGGTTCCTTCAATAGCCTTGCTTGCGACCTCAGTTAACTTTTTATGGCGTCTATTGTTGACCTGTGTCTTCGAAACCCGTATTGGTTTTCGGCTAAGCCCGGCGGCTCTCTTTGTAGATGTTGCTCTAGCCGCACACAGATTATACGCTCCAGTATTTTTCCCTCCCCTGCTAGTTTATTTGGCTTTTGTATAAGCACTAGCCGCTGTTTCTTCCAGATCTTAGGGAATACTCCCTCTCGTAAACATCGCGGACTGGGTTTATATTTAATAGCCAGTTTTAGGGCCTTATTCGGGATGCCATCTAGGCCTGATAATTTAGTATTTGCGAATCTCTCTGCTGCTTCTATGATTTCTTGGTCAGTGACTAGCTGTGCGTTTGTAGCTCCAGATTCTTTTAATTGCTGGCTTTGTGGCAATTGCGTCGGAAAAAGAGTTTGGACAACCATCTCTAATAAACTAGGGCATGTAAGCGCTTGTCCTTTATAGTCTTTAATCTTTGACATGACGATTTTATATGCATCTCCCCACGGGTTTTCTTCAACCTTCTTGCAGAGCTCTTTAAAACAACAGGCTTTGCTCTTCTTTATTGCTTTCTTCAGCTCATTTCGCTTTCATTTAAAGCGCTCGTTTAGCATTGCGAAATCCGCCTTTTGTCGTCCCTTTTGACACTGGCGCCTCGCTTTGCGGCATTCAGTTCTTAAAGCTTCAATAKCCTCATTCCACCAGTATGCCAGTTTCCTGTACGTGCCTTGTTTTTTCCTACACATAGCGGCATCGCAAGCTTTGCTCACATGTTTAACAAGGCATCAGCCTTCTTCTCTATGTCTATGGCGTAGTTCGGATTATCATCTAGCATTAATTTGTACATATCCTCATCAAGGGTTTCAGTTTTCCAGCCTCTGTTTTGAACTTTTTTGAGATACTTAGGCATTTTGTGCGATTTGTCAATTTCAAGCAGAATTACCATGTACACCACCGCACAAAGGAGCTACTAACAAACGTAATATCGATTACAGAACCGCGGCCGTTTTTTTCGAAGGTATTTCTGTTACCGGTATTCAGCAAGACGGTGTTCAGTACCGAAAACGCTTTCAGAAGAGTTTCTCCTCGTCTTTTTGTGTGTGTGCTACCCGACTCCACTGCCCATGCATTGAAGTCACCTGCCACAACGTTCATTGTGGTGTTTGACACTTCTCGTACAAGGCTATCAATGATTGTTTCATATTCACCTTGTGCGATGCTTGGCGGAATGTAACAGCTACAGAAGTTTATTTCGCGGATCTTTGCCCGCGTGTAATAGGCTTGTCCAGTTAGTGGCTTTTCTTGGAACACGTTTTCACCACTGGCACAAATGGCCGCTTTGCCCGTTAGGTCGGAGGTTCACGTTGCTGCGCTAACGTTTTTTTATTGTTCGCAGACTATTGCGACGTCGATTTTCTGCTCAAACACTGTATGCGTAAGCAGGTCTTGTGCTGCTTCGCAGTGGTTGAGGTTGAGCTGTAGAACCCTCATATTTTGGCTTTTTTGCACGCTTCTTGGTAGAGAGGACATTTCTTGCTACCTATCTGTTGGTCAGAGTTTTCCTTTCCTTGCTTCTTACATGCACTGCTCGACGGCTCCTTGTTGCATGTCTTTGCAAAGTGACCTTTTTCCCCACATTTGAGGCAGCACTGACTCCTATCGTCTGAGTTTTTGCAGGTTCTTGCCAGGTGGCCATATTCCAAGCACAGGAAGCATTTTTTAAGGTTCGGCTTCTCCTTATCCTGCACACTACCCATCCTATTTTAATTTTTTTGGCTCCAATAAGTAGCCTAGCCTGTAATGCGGGGAGGCTTATCACAGCTGTTTGGGTGCTTGCGTATGACGCCCTAATGCCTCTGATTGAGCCTTTATCAAAATGCCCTAGTTTTGCTATTTGCGTGCAAATAGCATTGGCAATGTCTTCCTCTCCGGTTATTTGATCCATATCCCAGATTTCCACAGTGGTCCCACTAGTTAGGGCTTTACTTTTGGCTTGGTCTCCAAGCACTTTGCCTATTTCGCTGGTGTAGTCAGCAGTGTCTTCCATTTGCGCGCTCTTTAATTCCATTAAAATGTCACCTTTGGCCGTCTTTCTAATCCAGGTTACACTTTCCCACAGTTTCTGCAGGGTTTCTTCTTTTTTAACAGCCCTTAAAATGTCGCTGTATGTCATGTTGCCGGTTCGCGCAATCACTATCGCGTCAGGCCTAGGTCGGTGCTTATATACTGTCTTCTTTTTCCTTCTGATTTCTATTCAGCCATCTTGTTTTCCCGGTTTCTGTCCTTTGTTGGTTGAGGTTGACTTATCTCCTATTTCCTCGTTATTTTTGAACTTCTTTGGTTCCTATCCATGGGTGGTTTTATTCTTTTTTTGAGGAGTCTGCCTTTTCGCCTGTTTTTCTTCGCGAGGTCTTTTAGGCGTTATTTCCCTTGTTGCGGGTATATTTAGGATACTCCGTCTTGCTTCCTTGCTTTTTTGGTACTCCTCTAAGACTTTTTCGTACGTCTTCGTTATATTGCCAACGAGGTCCCTAAGACTATTGTTGATTGTTCGCTGCGGTGGGCGCATCATTTCTATCAACTTCTATATTTCGTCACCAAGCTCACTCATGTGGTCGCCGTGAGGTTTTACCGCCTTCGTTTGCGGCGTGTTGTCTTGGAGCGCTCATGTCAAGGGGGGCGGGCCAAAATAAACAGGAGCGGGTGTACCCTCGGTGGATATGCACCTACCCCAGTTCCCTGAGGCCTTTTCTTCGCTTCACTGGTCCCGGAAAACAACTTGGAGCGCTCGTGTCAAGGGGGGCGGGCCGAAATAAACAGGAGCGGGTGTACCCTCGGTGGATATGCACCTACCACAGTTCCCTGAGGCCTGTTCTTGGCTTTACTGGTCCCGGAAAACACGGACTGACCAGCGCTCGCCCGGGCCAACGCAGACTACTAATCTTGCTCCCAATGCACACTCCTTGATCAGAGCCCGAAGGGGCTGGTTCCTGATGAACACCGCGGCTAACACCTCGGCACAGCAGGCTCACATCACCCTATCCATCTCGGCAGCAGAGAAGTCGCTGAAAAGATTTAAAGGGAGTCCCAGTGCGCCGCGATGTACATCGGTCAAAATAAACTTTGACAGCCGCATCTGACATGGTGAACAGACGCTGACCAGGAAGCCGCTCATTGTGAGTCCGTCGCGCCTGGATTTTTGTGTTACCCACCATGCCCGTACAAGGTGGGGGAGGATAATTATTTTTGAGAGGCGGTATCGGCTCGCCTCTGTCGCAGGGGTTTCATCAGCTTAGCTGGCTTTCTTACCGCAACCTCCGCTCCTGCCGCTCCTCTCTTTGACAAAATGTGAGCTTCGCCATTGATAGCGGAAACAGTCAAAAACGCTACTCACTTCCTTTTCCTTCCTTATCGAGCAAAATTTGTCACCAGAATTGTTCTCTTTATATAGTTTATATAAAAAGTATAAAAACAAAAAACAAAAGAGTAGGTACAAAATTCGCCCAATCAATAAAAACTGGGGCGTTTGTGGTTACCAGATAAAAAATTTTCTGGTAATGAAAAACAGCGAACCAGAACAACTTTTTTTTACATACAAGGATGCCGCCGCCGGACGTCTATAATTTGCTTCTGATTGGGAAATTCTTGAAAAAGCCAAGGCAGCGTATTGGACCTGAGGAAAGGCTCTCGTTGGTATTACTGTATGTTGATTTGTTGATGTTGTTTTTATAAAAGAAGGATCTGTACCATTCCAGAACAATTTAGACTCCATTACAGGACGACCATATGCTCCTGGAGGACCTTATTAGAAATAATAAAATTTTTTTTAATACATGAGATCGTTTATTTCATTTTTTTTTTATATTAAAAACAAAAGCATGTGTTTAGAATTATTTACATAACAAAATAT
>NW_017537604.1:26455-47226 GCF_001853355.1 Bactrocera latifrons | reverse complement strand
TATTTTATTAATATTATCCTCTCTGTACTTCAAACGCAACTTGCAACATTTTCTCCATTGCCCTAGCTTGCTTTTCTTCGTCCATTTTATTTAAAATGGAAATCATTAAAGTGCTGAACGCCTGCACAGCCGGGTTTGCGGGTTATTGTTGTTGGGTTTGCTGGGTTGGTTGTGTTGATGACCATTTATTCTTAAAAAGCTCGATGGCGTCAATCATTTTCTAGTCAACCTCGCTAGTAGTTGACACAGATGACCCTTGCTTTCTACCCTTTTTGGTAGCCGCCTGTGTAGAGCAGGATGGTGAGGAAAAACAGGTTGATGTGGAAGGAGTCGGGGATGGTACGCTTGGAGCTTCGGGGAAAGGAGGCGATGGTAACGGTTGGGTTTAATGGCGACAAAAGCCATAACGGTGATGGCACTTCCACCTCCTGCGTATCTCCTTGTGTCTGCAATTGAGTTTCTTCAGTTGGTGATTGCAACTGACGCTGACCAGTGACAGCGGTTTCATAAATGTTTTGTGAGAATCTAACCCTGTAAATTTAAGTTTTTATTACAAACAAAAGTAAGTAAATTCAATTAATATACTAAAACTTGCGGTCGTGGTAAAATATATGGCTATATTCAGTTATTCAAAAATAGAAAGAAATAAGTAAAATTGCTGATCCAAATGCATGTTGACGCCGCCCCCGCCCAATTTCTTTTGCCATGTCTGTGTCGGCAGAACAATATTTTCTTTTCCTCTTCTTCGAACTTTTTTCGAAGTTTTAATTCGCGCGCAACTAAACAATAACTAAAAAAGTTGCGCGCTCTTACTGGCTCAGTAATCATTCGATGAATAATATACCACGTGCACTCAAAAGACTGATGCCATATCAGACGATTTTTGTTTTTTGTCTGTCCACGCTTGAGAACCCTTGCATGATATGCTGACTGTCGATTGGACTCGGCTGATTTCACTGGTGCACAGCCCAAGTTCAAAAGTACTTTTTCCCCAAAAACCAATGCATTATTAACACACGAAATGCTTTTTGATAAATTTTTTTGTAACACAAGTTGCTTCACACTAATAGTTATAATCTAACCATCAGAAATTATGTAGATGGTATTAGTAGTACTATCTATGTGAAAGGTAATTTTTTTTTTTCGGACACTTCCTAATGTTCACAGGATGGTCCTTTATTTATATATATGTATATTAAAATGAGATATTGAGGCTGCGTTCATGTTGGCGGTTGAAAATCAAGGGTTGCTTTTGATGTGCCGGTGACGCTACTTAGATTAGAGCCTTACAGTCGGCTATTCTGGCAATGTATAGCACCGTTCCTTTTAACATCGGCTTCATCACTGTCATCTTCAAAATTTGGAGGAGGTTGGTACTCGACTTCATCTTATCAGATGCGTAGTTGGGAGTAATATTGAAAAAAGTGTACGATTAACTCGTTCGGCATAATCATTCACCCTCGGTGTGCGTACTGTATTTAGTATGTGCTTTATATAGTTGTTAGCACAGTATCATTTAAAATCTTTAGAGATAAAGGCTGTACCTCTATTAGTAATGATTCTTTCAGGAACTCCAAAATGACTAGTAACTTCTCGTAATGTTTTTACGATGTGCTTCGTTGCTGTACTCTTTACTGCTTTAATGATCGTATACTTCGTAAAAGTTTCAACTATGAGTAATATGTGTTCGTTTCTTTTCGTACTCTTGATATATGGTCCTAAATAATCCATATGAACGGTTTTAAGTTTTATTGGTACGATGTTGTCGAACATGTCTGTCCCTCAATTTTACCACCTTGATGTTTGTTATATGCGCATTCAACACATGCTTTTAAATATGATTTTACGAAATTACGCATTCGTGGAAACCATATTTATGTTTTCATCTTGTTAACGGTTTTTTCAAAACCCAAGTGACAATTTTTATCGTGAGATTCTTCTAACATTTTATGTCTTAACGGTGTCAGAACAACCCATAATTTCTTTTCTTTTTCGATTCTAAATAATCTATCTTTCTCAATACAAAATTCTTTCAAAACTTTTTTATCTACGTTTTTAATCTTTTCGAAGATCTGTTTTATATTGTCGTCCTGTAATTGCATACTAAACAACCAGTCGTCTGATGTAATCGATACTTTATCTTCTCGTAGAGTTGCTACATCTCTTTCTTTTGGACAGCGACTTAATACATCGACATGTTCCATGCGTCTACCCTGACGATGTACAATTTCGATATCGAATTCTTGTATCCTTAACCACCATCGAGCAATTCGTGGAATGAGCTCTCTCTTACTCATAGCAGTTTTAACAGCGCTAATCGGCTACAACTTTTACTGTTATACCGTCGATGTAGTATCGGAATCGCTCTAACGTTTCAACTACAGATAAAGTTTCAAGTTCATAACTGTGGAAACTTTTTTCAGTATTGCTAGTCGATTTACTGTAATACGCAACTGGTTTTAATCCATCGCATTCGTTCTGTGACAATACACCCGCTAAACCAGCTGAACTAGAATCTGTATGAATTTCGTGATTTCCATCTACTCGATATGCAACTAGTAGAGGTTTTGACGTCAGTTTCTGCTTTAATTCGTTACCGGCTTTGTCTTGGTCGAAGTTCCAATTAAAGATTTTATTTTTACGTAACAGTTTTCGAATAGGTTTGGATATTATTGCGTAACGGCTTCTGGTCGATTTCGATTTAATAGTACCCACTTTTCAAATCAAGCGTTGTAAAATATTTATAACGCGCTGCTTCCTGAAGACACTCTTCAATATTTGGAAGTGGAAATATTTGTTTGATGATTAGTTTGTTTAAACGTCGATAATCAATGCATAACCTATCGTTACCGTTTTTCTTTTTTTACAATCACAACCGGACTTGCATATTGTGATTCTGAACGTTGTATTATCGTTTTTTAATAAATCGTTTATCATTCCGAAGACAATTTGGTTTTTAGGATCTGGTACACGATTTGGAGCTTGAGACACAATTTCATTTGAATTTAATTCAATTTTAATTTTCACTAAATTAGTTTTTTCGAGTTCATTTAAGTTGTTTGCAAAAATATTTCTATTGTCGTTTATAATTATACTCTCGCAACAAGGTTGCTAAAGAGAGTATTATAGTTTTGTTCACATAACGGTTGTTTGTAAGTTCTAAAACTAAAAGAGTTAGATATAGGGTTATATATRCCAAAGTGATCAGGGTGACGAGTAGAGTTGAAATCCGGATGTCTGTCTGTCCGTCCGTCCGTCCGTCCGTCCGTGCAAGCTGTAACTTGAGTAAAAATTGAGATATCATGATGAAACTTRGTACACGTATTTCYTGGCTCCATAAGAAGGTTAAGTTCGAAGATGGGCAAAATCGGCCCACTGCCACGCCCACAAAATGGCGGAAACCGAAAACCTATAAAGTGTCCTACCTAAGCCATAAATAAAGATATTAAAATGAAATTTGGCACAAAGGATCGCATTAGGGAGGGGCATATTTGGACGTAATTTTTTTGAAAAAGTGGGCGTGGCCCCGCCCCCTACTAACTTTTTGTACATATTTCGAAAACTACTATAGCTATGTCAACCAAACTGTATAGAGTCGTTTCTTTATACAGCTCAAAAATGGAAGAAATCGGATAATAACCACGCCCACCTCCCATACAAAGGTTATGTTGAAAATCACTAAAAGTGCGTTAACCGACTAACAAAAAACGTCAGAAACACTGAATTTTACGGAAGAAATGTCAAAAGGAAGCTGCATCCAGGCTTTTTTTAGAAATTGAAAATGGGCGTGGCGTCGCCCACGTGTGGACCAAAAACCATATCTCAGGAAGTACTCAACCGATTTCAATGAAATTCGGTACATAATATTTTCTTAACACCCTGATAAGATGTACGAAATATGGGTTAAATCGGTTCGCAACCACGCATTCTTCCAATATAACGCTATTTTGAATTCCATCTGATGCCTTCTCTGTATAATATATCCATTAGGAACCAATATAGGAATAGCGAAATAAAACTTTACACAAATACGGTATTTGATGCGAGAGTATAAAATGTTCGGTGACACCCGAACTTAGCTCTTCCTTACTTGTTTTCATTAACGTTGTTTTTACAGATTTATCGTTTATTTCACATATAATTTCATTTTCATTAACGTAACGTTTTATTTCTTCAACTTTAATTTCTTGTTCGTGTTCGCGTTCGCGCTCTATTTTTATTTTTCCGTTTTTAATATTTAGCCGCACATTGTTTATAAAGTTTTCGTGACCTAATAAAATGTCACTAGGTAATAATTGATCGTCTACCAAATACAAGGTAACTGGTATACATAGTAATGCCATCGATTGTTAAAATTGTTATACAGTATATAGTCCTCTGAATTGTATATCACACTTTATGTATTTGCAATTAAGTTTCTCACATAACGATTTTCGATTCATGCTACACTGAGCACAAATGCTTTTAATTTCTGACCGTTTAATAATGCGTCAACTTTAAAAAGTTCGTCGTTTACACAAAATGTATTTCGAATTTTAGCTTCGGATTTACACTGAGAATCATACCTTGAATGCACTTTTCACATCTTTGTTTACGTTGAGGGTTTTGACAATTTTTCGATATGTGTCCAAATTCATCACACTTCAAACTTTTTGCTTCAAACTTCTTATTACAATTTTCGTTTTTGTTGACATTCTTATTTTCATATTATTTTATTTTGACTTTGGTTACACTTGTTCTAAACGCTTCAAGCGCCTCTTAATTTTCGAAAGCCGGTGACCTTTAAGTTTATGAATTAAAAAATAAGACTTTTGGTCCCGACTCACGGCTATATGGTGATTGACCCATCAAAATGATGGGTTGAGTGCTGGAAAATGCAATTGTTTTATTCAGTGTTAGAGAGCTCGCATTAAAAGAAAGACAACAGGCAAAAAGATGATTATGTAGATTTTGTTCAAAATTTACTAATCTGTGTAATCAGTCGACTGCTCTTTACTTTAGGGTGCATACGCCTAAATCCACGTTTCACTATCTGTCAAAGTTTCATAGAAGTTCGAAGCACTGCTACTGTATTTTTCTACACTTCTCCAAACCTATCAACAGGAGTCTTTCTTTTGCGCGATCCACAAATTGTGTGAGCTCCGCTGTGAACAATATATTTTTACACATCAATGTTCATATAATATTGAGTTAACACTGGGCTCACTAAGGCTATAGTGGTCTCTATCTTATAAAAGGTCACATGACTATCTTTTAATATCAGTTTGCTTATAGCGTTAGCAGTTTCCGAAAGAACTAAAGGACTAATTCTGGACGAACTTCACGCAAAGCCTCCCTGACTGATTTACGACCACGATTGAACTCACAATAACATCGATAAACACTAATACTGTTTTCTATTTCAATATCTTTTTATTTATTGAACCTGTTTTTTGTTCTAAATGCCTAACAATAAGTAATAAAATCTTAAATCTATTTAAAAACTCAAGTTAGTGATTTAGCTGTTTTGTTGATACGTTGCTCTTTAATATGCAGACATGTCTCTTCTTTTAAGGCGTGTTTGATCGCAGAAATGTACTACCCAAAAGGTTTTTGAGATCTCGGAGTTTAGATATACTCTGCCCAAAAGATAATAATAAAAACATTTGAATTAAAACTGCGCGTGGAAGGATTTGGAGAATTATTTTTTTTCTAGGTTGGTAGTGCTGTCAGTCACATTTATGTAAAATTTCATGTCAAAATATTTATTAGTGTTTGAGATACGTGTCGTTTTGTGAGCTGCTAAAAGTGAGTTTTTCGTTTTTCTGCTGCGGATACGTTGAGGATGGTACAGAAAGCCTTTGGTGATGAGGCTATGGCTAAAAAAAATGTGTTGGAGACGAAGAGCGTCCAGGGCGACCTTCAACCTCAACCGACGAAGCTCACGTTCAAGAAATCAAAGATTTGGTGTTGAAAACCCATCGATTAACAATTAGAGACCTTGCTGATGAAGTTGACATATTAAAAGGCTTAGCCAGTACCATTCCGAAGGATGTAAATTGTACTTCTTTCTTAATCGTAAATATACGCGAACTTTAAGTAGCCGCATTACAATAAATTAGATAATTAAGAGGTTTTCGCAAAAGTTGAGCAAATTTTGCGCTCTTAATATAAAGCTGCACTCCCATTCTTATTAATTACTTGGAAAATTCTGGCTGGGATCGAGTCAATTAACTTTTGCAGTATACCTCTATCTAGATCCAGCGACGCCTACAAAATTGCTGTTTTCAGCTCCTGCGCGGCTAAGGACTGACGCCCATTCGCATACACAGCCCTTGCAATTATGCCCCAAACATTTTCAATGGGGCACATGATCCAACTCAATGAGCACATCACCACACACTCAAACACACACCACACCATACCAACGAAAGGGTCAGTGTATAGTATACGCCGTTTACACAGATCAGTACTGATACGACCGCCTTCGCATATATTTCGTTTTCCCGCCACCGCTACGCCGCGTTTCGTCGTGAAATACCATATCGGAGTTTATTCTAAAATTTAAGCTCTATATAATAAGTGAATTTAAACATTGTAAAAGAAAAAGGAACCCCCATTAAGAGAGTGTTCAACTCAGATTGTTAAACATTATAGTAAGTGAATTAAAATATTATAGAAGAAAACTAATCGAGTGTGCCAGTTATATTGGCAAGACTAAATATACAAACAAGTGGTGCATCCCAAGAGTTTCATTTTCCAACACCTAAAGCACAAGTGGTAAGTGAAACGGGCACTGACCCCAACATTGGTCCTTCGAGCCGGATAGAACGGCACTATTGAAAAAAAAAAGAAAGAAAATGAAATTCGGGAACTCTGTGACATAAACACATATTCTTAACTTACAAAATTCGTAAAAAATTAAAGTGCAGTGACACATACATACATACAACAAAAAAAGAATGGAAAACGGGAAACACGAAGCGGTTCCCTACCGTTATACCAAAATCAAAAAAAAAAAAAAAATTGTATGCTAATACAACAAAATTTCTAAATTACGTTTGAAACATACATATATAAATACAATATTGTGCAAAAAAAAAGCTATTCCCTAAAAACCAGGCTCGAAAAATAAAAGTGACAGTGAATAAATAAAAAGTGACACAAATATAAAGACTGGCGCGTTTGATGATAATACAATAAAAATCGGGCGCGAAAACAATAAAAAAGATTAATTAAAAAAAAAATTATAACAAGAATAAATAAAAAGATAAGAAAGGAAACCAACATCGGCAACAAMACAAGAAGCAGTTCGGAAACCAGGAAACAACAAAAAAACAAAGCGGAAAGGAACTGGATGAAAGGCATCGGCATATCCCCTCTTCTTTATTGGCAAAAACAGCCCTTAGCCCCTTGAAGGGGCTCAAAGTGAGTTGTATCGACTCCACTACTTATTTAAAAATTATATTTCATATATGTATGTCGGTTACGGTTAACAGATACAGTTCTTATCCATTAAAAACTGTATTCCAGTCAGTTAACATTTTAAGAGAACGGTTTCTGCCAAACTGTTTCAACTTACGGTTAATTTCCGGGAAACTGAAAAACAGTTTGTTACGCTATATATATTTGTACATCCAAATATATGTGTGAACAGTATATACTATAACATAGTTATATATATACTGGCATATACATATCTAATAAAAATGGTCCTATTTACGCTTACCCCTGTGTAACAAAATACACAAATTAAAAAAAAAAAAATTTCAAGTATACACTTGACCCAGTTTTCCGTCAATACCCCTTATACCCCAAAAGTATAAGCAGGATTGCGCAAATAGTAAGCTTGGACAAATTCGACGTAAAAGCAAAAATCAAAATAATAAAATACAACATACATACATATATGCAAACACTAATATTCACATTTTATATTTATTTATACATATACGGACATATAAGTACCAGCCAAAGTTGGAAACCAACATACACACATATGTATGTATAAATAATAATTATAAATTTCTACAAAATTACATATCTTCTCATATGTACTTAGAGTGCATACCTGCATCTAACTAATTTTCTTCTCCCGCGTTATTCGTATGGCAAAATAATATACACGCATACACATGGCATACAATTTGCCGGTATATACATACATATAACGTACATAGGGTACATAATTAAATTAAATTTTAAAATAACATTTAAATATTTCGGAAAGTTTCGGTGCGGTAAATGCAACCGTTTAATAAGGAAAAAATTACATTCTATTAATTGAAAAAAAAAACCCAAGAATTGGTAGCCAAAGCGCATATTAGCATTAAATAATATATTCTATATTCAAACACCAAATCGGCACATTTTCAGCAATACCCCTTGTCCTTGTTAATATACAAGAAAGGCATTGCAACTAAACACTTTAAGCATATATTATATGCACATAAACATGCACATATCGTGCAGACTCAAAGGCCATTAACCTTTTACGTTCTCTCATTATCACCCGTACATGCAAGTATAACCTAACGAGTGCGAAGCAATAAATAAAGTAGAAAGAAAAAAAAAAGCAATTAATAGCACAACTATTAGAAATAAAGAAAACGAAACACTCGTTCGTTAGTTCGTACATTGCGTTTACAACAAGAATACAAATTAATAAAGAAAACGAAATACGCGTTCGTTATTCGATACTTTGTGTATACAACAAACAAACCGCCTATCTTAAAGATTCAAACGCATTTATTGTTACCAGATACACACTGAGAGAAATTTTTTCTTTCTCATATTTTCAATTTTTACCTATTATCTAAATGAACGGAGATTCTAAGGAATCTAAATCGATACAATATCTGAAAGTACAAAAGATGATTTCTGAAGAAAAGAGCCCATGTACACCTGCTGAAGCTACACGCTCAAAGCAAGGTGCTACAAAGCAAAAAAAAATGAAAGATATTTCATCTACTAAATTTATTGCTGAGAGTGACAGTCTAATTCGATACTGCACTCGATTTTCATCTTCACCGATTCAGGACAATTCTGAATCGGTATTAGAAATCAAAAAAGAAAATCTAGGCAATTTCTGGACACGTCTCCAAGCTGCGTATGACGCAATTCTAGAATCTGTAGAATCAGATTTACCGGAAAATTTTAAATCCTCGGCTTGCTCCAAGTACGAAAACTACTTAGACCAGTACAAGGAAACAAAGCTATGATCTCCGATCAATTGAGATTAAAAAAAGCATTTGCACCTACTCCACAACCGAGAGTAGAGCTGCCACAAATTCAAAGCCAAGAAGCGAGTTCAGGCATTCACCTTAAAGTGGCAGCATGTGATACAGAAATATTTCACGGAGGTTATGAACAATGGCCGGCCTTCCGGGACATGTTTACGGCCGTGTACATAAACCATCCTAAATTATCACAAGCGCAAAAATTGTATCACCTCCGATACAAAACAAAAGGTCAAGCAGGCGCAATAGTTAAACAGTTCGCTCTCAATGACGAAAATTTCAATTATGCTAGTGAAGCTCTAAAAGCTCGTTACGAGAATGAATGAATAGTGGTCGACAAGCAAGTGACGATACTAATGAATTTACCAAAAATTCAGAAAGAAACCAGTGAAGAATTCATAAAGGTTTCAAATTGCTTGTCGGTTTTATCGACACAGAATATTCTCACAGATAACTGGGACCCCATTCTGGTAAATATATGTATGAACAGCTGCATTACCAGAAAACCCGTTACTTTTGTTTGAGCAATCGCTCTCATCGCGAAGAAAGTATCCAACGTGGCAGGAAAGAATTTCTTACTACCCAATATGAAATTGCAGAAAGGGTAGATAAAAAAATAGTCTGACCGAAAAACGTTCATTGCGACCTCAATAGAAGCTTAAATAGACCCCAAGCAAGTAACCACAATAATTTAAATAGAAGCTTTTTTAAAAATCAAACACATTCACATCCGAACAATATAAAGAAATGTCATGCGAACTTTGTAGAGGAGGTCACAAACTCAAATCGTGCGAAAAATTCAAAAAAATGAATATTAGCGATCCAAACAATTTCACAAGAAGGAAAAAACTATGTGCCAACTGTTTGTCACATGCGCATACGCTTAAAGATTGCAAAAGCAAATTTAATTGCGTTTACTGCCATAAAAGACATCATTCAATGTTACATATAACCAATTTTTCCAGCTCACCCCCAAACAGCGCAAACGTAAAAAGAGCAACAGGTTTAGGTTCGACAACAAATTCTGAAAACTGCCAAGAAGCACCATGCTGCCCAAAGGCGGTAAAAACCCAAACGCTACATAGCGAAAATCATAGTAGGGTACTATTACCCACAGCAGTTGTCTCCACCGAACACAGAGGAGAACTGTTTAAACTCAGAGCCTCAATAGACCAAGGATCACAACGATCCTTTATAGCGTCTAGGGCACAAAACAGGCTACAGTTGCCAACAAAACTAGCCAATTTTGAAATCACGGGAATGGGCGGAAGAGTAGTACAAAACTCTAACAAAATATGCCCCATTACCCTAATTTCCCCCAAAGCGGATAAGCGTATACAAGCAGAAGCTATTGTCTTACCGCAATTAACCAATATGCTACCCAGCTATCACATAAATAGCAAGCATTGGTAAAAGGTTTCACACCTGCCCTTCTGGTGCAAAATACCATTTTCGGATGGGTCCTAAGTGGACTAGTTGYGGAACCAGCTACAACATTGACAACTCAAGTTGAGGAAGTATGTAACGAGTACCTCAATTCACAATTGAAAAAATTTTGGGAATTAGAAGAACTCCCCCCATATCAGTCACAACCCCTGAAGATCAGTATTGTGAGGACGTTTGCAAAGCCACAACTACTCGGAATCGGAAAATGGTCGGTACGTCATACGACTACCACTTAARCAACAATTTCCTAACACACTCGCTCTATGTCACTCTCGCACCTCTGCAATACAGCAGTTTTTAAGTATGGAAAGAAAACTACTTAAAAAGGGTGAACTCAAATCTGAATATGATGGCGTGTTAGAAGAAGACCTCCATTTAAATCATATGGAGGAAGTAAACCCAGGGGAGAAAATCGTCAACGGCAAATACTACTCCTTCTATCTGCCGCATCACGCGGTAGTAAAGCCAGACAAAAAAACAACAAAAGTAAGAGTTCTTTTTAATGCCTCAAAAACCACCAGTTCAGGGAATTCCCTAAATGATATCTTATTTACGGGACCCACACTCCAACCAGATTTAATGCTTTTGATGTAAAACTGGCGTATTTTCAAATACGTMTTCAATGGGGACGTTGAAAAAATGTATCGGCAAATAGTCGTACATAAAGACGACCAAGATTTACAACGGATTATGTTCCGAAGATCTCCCACCAGTCCTTTACGCGACTTCAAATTAAAAACAGTTACCTTTGGCGTTAACTGTGCACCATATCTAGCCATTCGAACACTCCACGAATTGGCAGACAACACAAAGTCAGAATTTCCTCTGGCAACTGAAGTGTTGAAAACTCAAACGTATGTAGACGATATTCTATCTCGAAGTCACACTCTTCCACAAGCATACGAGGCCTTATCACAGGTAATAAAAGCCCTCAATGCCGCAGGGTTTTCATTAAAAAAGATTACGACAAATCAC
Source organism: Bactrocera latifrons (assembly GCF_001853355.1). Taxonomy (NCBI): domain Eukaryota; kingdom Metazoa; phylum Arthropoda; class Insecta; order Diptera; family Tephritidae; genus Bactrocera; species Bactrocera latifrons. The sequence continues at coordinate 35,587 of NW_017537604.1, read as the reverse complement.
CCAAATATACTCAAAAATATTCCAAACGATAATTTGTTGGACACTAATATCCTCATATTCAAAAACACAACAAAAACACTAGGCATCCAGTGGAATACGATATCGGACCAGTTCTCATACACGACTGAGTCCATATCCGCATTAGCAGCCATAACGAAAAGACAGATTTTATCCTCGATGGCAAACTTTTTCGACCCCGCAGGATGGCTTTCGCCAATTATGATCCAAGCGAAAGTCTTAATAGAAGAATTATGGCTAGATGGAACTGACTGGGAAGAACAAGTGAAACCACTTCGCTTAGAAAAATGGTCCCAGTTCGCAAACAATCTGAATGACATTTCTCAGTCAGTCGAATTACATGGCTTCTGTGACGCCTCAGAAAAGGCATACTGCGCTACTATCTATGGGCGCACGGAAAGTGATACCACGACCACAAGCCACTTATTAGTAGCAAAAGCAAAGGTGGCACCTTTAAAAACTATTAGTCTTCCACGACTTGAGTTATGTGGCGCACTACTACTTTCTAAATTAGTAGCCATGGTGCAAATGCATTTAAACATGACAAATGACATGACAAAATGCAAACTGTAAATGTGGTCCGATTCAGAAATTGTACTAGCCTGAATGGAAAAACCATCACATGCATGGAAGACGTATATTTCTAACCGAACCTCTSAAATACTTGACCTAGTAGGAGCAGCCACATGGCGACACGTAGCCAGTGCTGACAATCCTGCTGATTTAGGTACAAGAGGATGCAAACCTCTGCATCTCGCCACCTCCACCCTCTGGTGGAATGGCCCCCGATGGTTAACCAACTAAACAGATTCTTGGCTACAATCGGCAATGCGCAACGTATTCGCAGCAGAAAGTCGAAAAACCGATACCTATCATACAATAGTGGATGATAATGCCATCCTTGAACGATTTTCATCGTTCCCCCGGGCACAGAGCGCAGAGCGACTCAAACTTAAGGTAAAGGGAGCACCTTGCCCCCAATGCGATACATTGACGCACCATGACTTGCAGAAAGCAAAGGTCGCTCTTATCGCATCAACCCAAACGCGCTACTTCAGCCGCGAACAGGGGTTACTAAGAGAATCGAAGCCAATTGACAAAAGGAGCTCACTCTTAGTACTAAACCCATTTATAGACACGAAAGGTCTGCTTCGTGCAAACGGCCGGCTTGCTAATTCCAGTCTTACGTATAATGAACCCCATCCCATAATAATAACAGAGAAATCCTCATTTGCCACATTATTCATCAACTATATCCATATACTCATGTTACATGCCGAACATCACCTCATGCAACAAATGGTACGCCAAGATGTTTCCCGTCTTAAGCCCCGAATCAAGAAATGCATTTTCACGTGCAAGGTCTGCACTATGCACAAGCAGAAAGTGAGAACGCAGATCATGGCAGCACTTCCACCGGAACGCTGCAATTTCGCTCTGCCTTTCACCACAACCGGTGTCGACTTTGCTGGGCCTTTTCAAATTGAGCTATCTGACAAAGGAGGCTTTTCTCGCGGCAGTTGCTCGCTTTGTCGGAAGACGTGGCTTTCCATCCAAAATCATGAGCGACAATTTGGGGATTTTATGAAGCAAGTCTCACCTGACATTGCGCAAAAATATGCTCCCCAAGGCATTAATTGGCAATTTATCCCCCCAAGCGCTCCTCATATGGGTGGTTTATGGGAATCCGCAGTAAAAAGTTTTAAATTCCATTTTAAAAAAGTAGCTGGAAACTATAAATTTAATTATGAAGAATTCACGACATTATTAGCTAAAATTGAAGCCCTTCTCAACTCACGGCCATTCACAGCACTATCGCAAGATCCCTCCGACTTCACAGCCCTAACTCCAGGGCATTTCCTAAAAGGATCAGCCATTCTGGCCACACCAGAGCCATGCGTGGAGTCGCTATCCTTATTAAATAGATGGGAAAGAATTAAAATTTTCCAATATAATTTCAGTAGCCGATGGAAAGAAGACTATATAAAGGATCTTCAAAAGTTGGAGATTGTGTCCTGATTCGCGACGATTTCCTGCCACCTACCGAATGGCGGCTGGGCCGCATAGAGAAGCTTTACCCAGGCTCCGACGGTCATATTCGGGTAGTTGATCTCCGTAAGCAATCCGAAAAACTGACAAGACCGCTCGTCAAACTATGCTTCTTACCGATCGCCGATAACTACAAAAACCGATAAACCGCTAAAATAAACCACAAAGAAACCCAAAATAAAATAAAACTTTTAGATAGATACATCTATATATATTTAAAATAACACACGAAAGTAGTCGATTAACCTAACGACCCACTCATGCCGCCCAACGTGGAAGCCATGCTCATATGCCTTATATGCAACCACATTCTAATTTAAGTAACACTCTTCCATATAGATCGATATGGACGCAGACATTCCAGCAGCGCCGACACCAACCACTCGTTCGGCTGCCCCAGTTGCAGCGCCCCGACACGCGCTAGTCGCAGCCCCACAACGCATCAGGTGCGCAATATGTCGTCGACCGCACCGGTTGATGCACTGCGCCATTTTTAAAGGACTGCCACCACAGCAAAGGCTGCGCGTCGTCCAGGCACACGGCCACTGCCTCAATTGTCTGGCACCTACCCACACTAGCCAGGAGTGTACTTCGGCAAACGTGTGCCAGATATTTATGTGGCCTCATCATACCATGCTGCACCGAACACCCAGACACGACATCGGTCAGCCTTCTGGTCACCCCCGTGGCGCAGTACGATAACCGCCAATAAGCCGGGATGTACGAACACGTCGACAGCCAACCACATCACCCTCCCGTATCCGGCGGCAACAGAATGGGACGTCGACCCATTCGTTTTCCCGCCACCGCTACGCAGCGTTTCGTCGTGAAATACCATATTAGAGTTTATTCCAAAATTTAAGCCCTATATATTAAGTGAATTTAAACATTGTAAAAGAAAAAGAAACCCCCATTAAGGGAGCGTTCAACTCAGATTGTTAAACATTATAATAAGTGAATTTAAATATTATAGAAGAAAACTAATCGAGTGTGCCAGTTATATTGGTAAGACTAAATATACCAACAAGTGGTGCATCCCAAGAGTTTCATTTTCCAACACCTAAAGCACAAGTGGTAAGTGTAGCGGGCACTGACCCCAACAAACATCTCAATATAAGTTTAGGAATCCACTTTCGTCGTAATAAAACATAGTTTGAGCTTTCCATGGTAGAAGAACCCACCCCGTACCATCACTGATCCACCCCCGAAATTACGGCTCATTCTGGGAGGATTATTTTCGCGCAGATCATGCCAATAATAATAATAGGTCCGTCTAAATTAAAACTTTTTTCATCAGAAAAAAACAACATCGTGCCAGCAATCGGTCCAACTCATATCCTCATTCGCAAATTCAAGTCAGGCTGCTTTATGGACATGCGCAAGTTGTGGTTTTTATACTCTCGCAACAAAGTTGCTAAAGAGAGTATTATACTTTTGTTCACATAACGGTTGTTTGTAAGTTCTAAAACTAAAAGAGTCAGATATAGGGTTATATRCACCAAAGTGATCAGGGTGACGAGTAGAGTTGAAATCCGGATGTCTGTCTGTCCGTCCGTCCGTCTGTCCGTGCTGTAACTTCAGTAAAAATTGAGATATCATAATGGAACTTGGTACACGTATTTCTTGGCTCCATAAGAAGGTTAAGTTCGAATATGGGCAAAATCGGCCCACTGCTACGCCCACAAAATGGCNCTACTATAGCTATGTCAACCAAACTGTATAGAGTCGTTTCTTTTAGGCATTTCCATATACAGTTCAAAAATGGAAGAAATCGGATAATAACCACGCCTACCTCCCAAACAAAAATCACTAAAAGTGCGTTAACCGACTAACAAAAAACGTTAGAAACACTAAATTTTACTGAAGAAATGTCAGGAGAAAGCTGCATCCAGGCTTTTTTTAAAAATTGAAAATGGGCGTGGCGTCGCCGACTTATGGACCAAAAACCATATCTCAGGAAGTACTCAACCGATTTCAATGAAATTCGGTATATAATATTTTCTTAACACCCTAATGACATTTAACAAATATGGGTGAAATCGGTTCACAACCACGCCTTAAATCTCGATTATCACTTTATCATGCGAGAGTATAAAATGTTCGGCTACATCCGAACTTAGCGCTTCCTTACTTGTTTCACTTTATGTATCTGTCTGCAGCTAAAGTCTTCTGAACTCTTCTTTTTCCAATTGGCAGATTTAATTTTGCTACTATTTTAGAGGCACTCAACCGATTTTTAGTAGCTTCTTCTTTAATAATATTAACTTGCCGGCGAGTTATCTTGGTATTCCTCCTTGAATTTTTATTGGATATGCCATATTTATTTCCTAATCTCAGAAAATTTCTTACGACTTTCTCTGACCTTTTGATTTGCTCTGTTGCTCTGTTAGAAAGACTATTTTCCTGCCAGATTTTAATTTGTCCCTCTTCCACATCATTTAACAACTTTTGTCTAGCCATTTCAATCACACAGTCAACTGAATATAATCAAATAGAATAAGTGTAAATGTTAACAAAACTTCACAAAAAAAGATTAAAAACACAGAGAAAAACGATAAAAATAAGACTGCGGCTAACCAAAGTTCGAACCAATTGTCAGACAATATTCAGATTTTGCTATTTTAATACCGCTATGCTCTTGGTTTTGTATGCATGCTAACTTTCTATGTATATTACCTAGCAACATTGTTTACAAAAACTAAAATATTAAAACTGTCGCGTGTACAGTTATTTTCTTTATAATTTAAGAGTGCGGCTAACCAATATTCGCGCACTGTAGAAACATTGGTATTTGTCTACTAACTGAAACGTGGCTAAATGACAAAATTTCTATAAAAAACAATGCATATTATATATACAGAAATGATAGAACTAACAATAAAGGAGGGGTAGCCATAATTATTAAAAAATCTATTCGTTATTCCCTGTTGCCTCTCCTAAACACCAAAGCTATAGAATGCATTGGCATTAATGTACTTTATCCTACAGGGAATTTTGTTTCAATCCACTGCTGCTATTTTTCTGGAGGTAAATCAAGTCCTGAACGTAAACCTAACTTTGAAAAATACCTAAAGCTGCTCAAACAGGAAAGTATCTATTAGGAGGAAATTTTAATTGTCACCATTGCTCTTGGGGCTCCAACCGTGAAAACAATTGGGGTTGCATTCTGCATGATCGTCTTTCATTAAGAGGCATTAGTGTTTTATACTCAAGAAAACACTCAATTATCACAAATCTTAGGACATCTAAATCGACGAGATTAGAAAATATACAAATTCTATGCTTCAAGGCCCTGCCTCGAAGTGGATTAAAGTATCTCATAATTTTTATATATACTATATACTACTACATATTCTCCGGTCCAGTGGAAGCTTTCTAAGGTTATACCAATATTAAAGGCCAACAAACCTGCAGAATGCCCAAAGTTATATCGCCCTAGAAGTTTTTTGCCATTAGTAAGTAAAATCTTTGAAAAAGTTGTAAAATAAAGACTGTCGACCTTTACGGAAGACAATGAGTGCTCTCGCCAGTACAATTTGGTTTCCGACGTGAACCATGCATAGAATAAAAATAATCATAAAAACAAATTTACATGCTCTAAATCCACTGGTATGATTTTATTAGATATCAAAGCTGCTTTCGACTCTATTTGGCAAAAAGAAGAAGACTTTAATACCCTTGTATCTTACTTTAACAAATAGAAAATAATGGTTCATACTGACAAGACTCAAGGAACACGAGCTTTACACCATTAAAAAAACTAATATACTAATACAGTCGTTATACCCATTTATAAACAGAAGATCTGAATTTAGGGTAACCATGTCTATTATCCAGCCTGAGCCAGAGCTAACGCTGAACTCTTCTCTTCTTCTTCTTATTACCTGGCGTAGACACCGCTTGGTCGATTAAAGCTGAGTTAGCAACAGCGCGCCAGTCGTTTCTTCTTTTCGCTACGTGGCGCCAATTGGATATTGGCGCCAGGTCCTTCTCCACTTGGTCCTTTCTAGAGAGGGACGGGAATAATAAGTGACTTGTAGAGTTTAGTTTTTATTCGTCGTTGTGAGCATTCCATGTACTCTCATATTAATGAATTAATTAATTAACTGATGTAAAATATATTCTTAGTTATAAAAAAGAAATAAGTAGGTTAAGACAACATTCTTCAAGGCTATTTTGTAAATTTTTTCCCCCTACTAAAACTCAAAGCTCAGTCTCAAATAATTTTTAAGTAGAAAAGGCAAAATCGCCTGTACTGTAATTACTTATATACATTAGTCCCTGCTATCAGTAATTTCGTTGTGTTAATCAATTTCGCTTGTGCAAATTACATTTTCGCATTCCGTTTCGCACCTAATCTTTTCAATAAGCCTGCTCTTATATTCTAACTCTTATCAATTAAATTAAATTGTAAAAACATGTCCCCCTGGGGTACCGCTCTAGAAAATAATAGGTTCGCCCTATTATCCTCTAGTCCTTAACCAAAAAGAAAGAAAAAAGCGAACCCATTATCGAATGAAGAATAATTCCCTACTCTACCAACAGCAATAATCAACAACAGCAATAACAGTCCCAAATATACAGTGGTAAGTTCAACTGATGCAAATAAGCCGTTGAATAAATTTTTATGCTTCGCCGTTCCCAAATCCCTGAAACACAATAGCTCTGAAATAATAAAAATCAGTCAACTAAGGGATAGTAATTTGCTACTTCTAGTTAAAAATAGCACTATCGCAAAAAAATTGACGACAACAAAGAAACTCGTGGGAATATGCAGTGTAAAAATTGAGCTCCACAAAAATTTAAACTCATGCAAAGGTACTATTTATGCTCCGTGCCTAAACGATATTCCCGACAATGAAATAATTGAAAACTTGAAAGGCCAAGGTGTCATATCGATTTATAAATTTCCAAAATACATAAATGGCCAACCAACTCCAAGTGGTGTAGTCCTYCTAACTTTCGATCGCTACTCCTTACCGGAAAAAATTTATGTTTCATGGTATACAACAAAGGTTGAGTATGCAGAAACTGCGAATTACTTGGTCATACAAAAAAAACGCTGCAACAAGGTCCCTTCTTGCGATACATGTGCATTACCGACCCACAATCCCTCACCCTGTACTCGCACTCTCTGTGCAAACTGGTCTGCTGATCACCCTGCCTCTTTTCGCGAAGCAGTAACTATCCATAAAGCACAAATACCACCTGTTTTCAATTCTTCATCTCCCTCATTCGCTAACGTTATTAACAACCCAACAAATATAACTCCCACAAACTATCAACAAAACACTCAAACAAAAGAGCAAATCTCGCTCTCCTCTCTTACTCCACCTACAACTTCCAACTCTAAAACATGCAGCACAAACAACGAAGAAAATGTATCAACCACTATAAATCAAATAAATTCAACTCATTCGCTTGCAACAACAAGTGCAGTCGAAGACTCAACTGTAACACCTTTTAACTACAACGCAACAATTTCACCCATTTCAAACTTGATCACCCACCTCAGTAAGAGTCCCGCCGCCCCATTACCCACACAACCCTCATCACAAAATTGATTATGAGAATTCTTCAGTGGAATTTGAAAGGTCTATTTAACAATTATCCAGATTTAAATATACTCATAAATGAATTTTCACCACACGTAATTGCATTACAGGAAACTCACCTGCCAGCAAACAAAACGGCATATACTCCTCACAAATACATTGGTTATTTCCATAACCTACCACAAAACAAATCAGCTAAACAAGGCATTGCCCTGTTTATCAAAAAACATATCAAACATAAACGTATCCCAGTCTTATTTAACATTTCCGCCATTGCTATAGAAATTAACATCGGTTTCAAATTTTCCATAGTCACATGCTACATCCCTCCGAATCAGAAGTTTAATGCAGGAGAACTTATAGGTGTCATTARCGCTGTTCCTGCACCCACAATAATCATTGGAGATTTTAATGCTTGGAGCCCCTTATGTGGATCTATCTTCTCAAATGGAAGAGGTCAAATAGTGGAAGATGTCATTCTCTCAGAAAACTTATTTGTTCTTAACAATAGATCACCAACTCACTTTTCCTCCCACAAAACTTTCACTCACATAGACATTGCTCTTTGTTCAGCTTCCATAGCCCATAAACTCTGTTATTATACTCTAGAAGACCTTCACAATAGCGACCWCTTTCCTATCATAACTACCCTCATCACCCCGATGCAATACATCGTTAAGCCAAGATCAAACTTTCTTACAGAAAAAGCTGATTAGTTAAAATAGTACTCAATACATCAGCAATTGCTGAAATAGTACCAGAGAACTTAAGCGCAGAAGCATCAAAAATAAAAAGGATTATTCGATCCGCTGCATATATCTCAATTCCCCCAACTAGCACAAAAAAATTTACCGCCAAACTACCGTATTGGTCCAATCTATTAACAATCTTGAGAAATACAAAACAAACCCTTTGGTCTTAATTCAAACAGACCGTAACAACTGGAAACTTAATTAGATACAAAAAAGCAAACTCTAACTGGAATAGAAAAAAGCTACAATTATTCCTATCCGTAAATCCAACAAATCGAGTGCTTCAATTTCAGACCCATTTCTTTGACACCCTACATTGCCAAAGTTTTGGAAAAAATTATATCAAAGAGACTCATGTGGTATTTAAAACAAAAAGGACTGATAAGCCCCAACCAGTTTGGTTCTCAAAGTGATCTTGGCGTCACTAACCCACTTCTTTACTTTGAACACCACGCTACAACAACARTATCAACCAAAAATCACTTATCCGTCCTCAGTCTAGATTTTGAGAAAGCATTCGATAGAATTGGAGCTCATATGGTATTACAGGAATTAAAAAAATGGGACATTGGAGATGAAATGTATAATTTCATAACGTCATTCCTTTCAAATCGTAAGRTTACAGTAAGTGTTAGTAACCACAACTCCAACATATACCCCCTACATAATGGCATACCCCAAGGATCTCCCCTTTCTACAACACTATTTATTATTGCCTTTAACCAATTAAGCAACTTAATAACCTCATACCGATGTGT
>NW_017537604.1:24608-26286 GCF_001853355.1 Bactrocera latifrons | reverse complement strand
CATTTCACGTTTGCAGAAAAAGAAAATGCACCTTCCCTAACCTATCCTTCGAAAACACACAAATTCCTCACACTACAACTTTAAGAATACTTTGCTTAATTTTTGATAAAAAACTAACATTTAAGGAACATTGTAAATATCTTAGATTAAGTTACTTAATAGACTAAACATTATAAAATTTCTCTCTTCAAAACACTGTCATGTCCATATCTCAACTCTTGTAAATATTGTAAAAGCATTGAGGTTGTCAGAAATAGACTTTGGACTCGCAATCTATGGACACTGTGCTAAATCCCATCTCGCTCTCATTGAAACCCCTTATCACATAGCGGGTAAAAAGGAGCATTCGCGCATTCCCTACATCTCCAACCAAAGTGGTCTTAACTGAAGCAGGTCTACCCAGCATCCATCTCCGAACCAAGCAGAATACAATGATGCTCATACCAAAGCTCCTCCAGCGCAAAAACTCCCTTTTGTTTAATGCGATGAAAACATATCGTACCATCGTACCACCAAAAAACCATCCACGATCGTACAATGTATAAACATTATAAAAAAAGTTGACATAACATCAACACCACAATTAATAAAGGAGAACACTCATCCTCACTGGCTGACGTYAAAATCATCCATAATAAGTACGTTATTCAAGTATCAAAAATCAACCACCAAAGCAGAACAATATATCCAGCTATTTAACGACGCAGTAAACACTTATAAACCAGAGTGGAAAATTATATACACCGATGGATCAAAATCGGACACCCACACTTCGTTTGCTGTGACAAACGACCAAGGTGTCATTATAACCGTCGGTGTTTTACCACCGTTCTGCTCTATACTTACAGCTGAGGCGGCTGCGATATACGAAGCGGTGCTATTTATTGCACAATCTAAAGAAAAACACAAAATATGCAGTGATAGCAAATCGACAATTACCGCGCTATTGAATGATACAAATAACTCAGTACTGATCAATAATATAAAAGATATTTTATACAAACACAAAAACATAATCAAGATCATGTGGATCCCTGGACACGCTGGTATTAGAGGCAACCAACTTGCAGACGATCGCGCCAAAAAGGCGAGTAGAGAACCAGATTTCTCGTACGCACACGTCACATCAAAAGATATTCGCAACCTAGTAAAAAAAGAGCTGTACGAGTCAAACTCTAGAGACTGGATAAACTTTCAACACCAATACAAGGTCCAAACTTTCAATACCAACACAGTCCCACTACCCATCCGACTGTTCCTGCCAATAAAATATTTGTGCGCCTTAGAATAGGTCACACTTTAAGAACACACAATTATCTGTTGAACAAAACGGATAAATCTAGCTGTTCACTTTGCAATCATGCAAACGACTCAGTTAACCACATCCTAAACGACTGCACCGCACTAGCCCAAAAACGAAAACCATATTTGGAAACAGGGAACCCTCCCGTTTTCTGAAAACACCAAATATTGACAACATCAATGCTATCAACAATTTTCTTAAGATATGTAAGATAAATAATATTTAATATTATAAGCAAATAAAAACTAAGTATTAATTTTACACTTAATTATAATTAGACATAACTATTGTAATAGATAGCCGAAGGCCCTAGTAGCCAGTGCTTAATCTTTGTGTATTAATTATTAATAATTAGTTCTCATTTAAATAAATAAA